>NC_056751.1:834630878-834870165 GCF_019279795.1 Protopterus annectens
TTCGTGTCTTTATATGTCCAAATTTCAAAACTGAAGATATTTTGTTAAAGGCAAACAAGACAAAAATGAAAGTTCTATAGGGTTGCCATTTCAAATGGAAAGTGAAATTTTGACCCACATCAGATTTTACAGGCTGACAGGTCAGTACAAAGGATAGACCTTTTTTGCCTAAATAAAAGCTTATTCTTGTAGCAGTTTAGTTGCTTATTCTGTTTCTTGTAACATTTAGGTATTTTAGATACAGAAATAACTATTTTATGCAACTATGACATAAAATATGGGACATAATTATGTCCTACAATCTCAAGACATTTGCCATTTTTAATATTTTTTGTCAGGACACAACTGCCCAAAGAGGGACTTGTCCCACGCAAAGTGGGACAGGTGGTAACCCTAAAGTTCTAGCATCATGTTTTGTACTGCTGTATGTGGAAGATTAAAAAAACACCTATCTCAAACAAAAGCATAGATAAACACAGACATCCACAGGTGTACAGATTTAAAGGAGAACTGTTAAGCAATGAAGACATAAAAGGATGTCTCTGTCAAAATTTGCACATTGTGCAAAATGGGTTTTTGGCATTTTTATGTTTACAGCAGAAGACTGATTTTGCTGTTTTTTCAGGGCTGAACTGACTAGTCAGAAATTGCATAGGTTTAGGTCCATCTGTTTTCTAATTCCACAGCTTTTTGCATGCTAAAAAAGAAAAAAAAAAATCATAGAACACTACAAATACCTTGAAGAAAAATGGCAGAACTACCAACCAATAAAAACTAAGTGCGTGACCCCTTTCCCGTGGCACCAAGGGATAAAGCTCTACTGTGACACAACATATATTCGACTGGTGTCGAGGGGAGTAGGACAGGAAGGATGGAAGTGAATGTCCTGTGTCAGCTCATCCATCCTGTGAGAGGGATGTGGCACCGACACACTACCTGGGTGACACCTACAGGGAGGCACTAGGTGTAGCGCACACACAATTCCAACCTGCAGAGAGTACAGTTTTGTACCTACCATAAATGTAGATGTTCGAGTGCTAATACAACTGCAGTCATTACAGATGGGTTCTCCTGCCGTCAGGCGGGTCCTCGTCCGAATTCCAAAGTCTAGGTCGGCGTCGGTTGTCGCTTCTTCTGAGCCAGTGCGACAGGGTATAAAGAACCAGCCGACGCCATTTTCTTCAGTTTTTCTTGCCCCAGATGTCAGGTGCCCTCAGAAGGAAGGCAATACATAAATATGAGAAGTAAGGAAACCATACAAACAAATACTTTAGATGCAAGCAAATACATCATAAAAGAACACCCCAATAAGGCAGCAAGAGGAAGTGATAGCCAAAGGCCTGTTCCCAGAGGGAAGGTGGGACCTGACTGCAGTTGTTTAGCACTCGAACATCTACATTTATGGTAGTCAAACTGTACTATGTTCATCGTGCATACAACTGCAGTCATTACAGATGGGTAGAATCCCAAAGCTACGAAGGGGTGGTAGGCACTAGATGGAATTTGTTTTGGATGCTTTTCCTTTAGAGACCACTTGCCCTGAATGCACCGATCTGTCATGTGCACCCCCCAGGCGTAGTCCGAGGCGTCTGTTGTGATGACTTGATCTGCTTGAGGCTTGCAGAATTGAAGGCCTGTGTTTGCTTGGCATGCTTGAGCCCACCATTGAAATTCCTTTTGAAGGCATGGAATTAGTGGTATTATTGTTTCCAGACTGTGGCTGTGTTGAGACCATAAATTTTTTAGGTACCATTGAAGTTTTCTCATATGCAACTTTGCACATGGGATTAGTAGGATGCAAGATGCCATGAATCCCAGAGCCTGCAGGATTTTCCTTGCAGTCAGCCTGGTGCAATTTGCCAGTGTTCTGAAATATAGTATTAGTTGCCCTTGCTTCTCTGGAGTGAGTAGCCATCTGGGTGTTTGTGTCCAAGTTGGCACCCAGGAAAATTATTTTCTGAGATGGTGTTAGCCTTGATTTCTTTTTGTTGACTGTGTATCCCAGAGCATTCAGTAACTTATTACATAGCCAGATGTTTCAGAAGTATGTGCTCGCTGTCCGCTTGGATCAGGCAGTCGCCCAAATAAGGGTATATTTGTATCCCTTGAAGTCTGCAGTAGGCAATTACTGATGCCAGGCATTTTGTGAATACTCTGGAGTAGATAATCCAAAGGGCAATGGAGAGAATTGATAATGGATTGAACCTGCAAGAAATCTGAGGTATCTTCTGCAATTTTGTCTGATTGGGACATGCAGGTATGCCTCCTTGAGGTCCAATGTTACCAGCCAAGACTCCTTGCCCAGCATGGGAAGAAGCTGCTGTAATGTGACATTTAATTTTGGCATTCAAAAATGTTTTGGTGGATAGGTCCAAATGGGTTTTTTTTCCTTGGTCCAGAAATTCTGAATAAAACCTTTTGTGTGAGTGGGTACCGAATAGTTATTTGACGGGAAAATTTGGGCCTCTCCCCTTTGTTGTGGGCGGGTTTTGGGCCCTTCATTTTGGAAGGGGTTGAAAATGGAAGACCCTCTTTTTAAATGTGGGACCCATTTGCCTTTGTAAAAATGTTTTTGAAAAAAGCCAATTTTTTCCTCCCAAGGAGCGTCCTTTTGACCTTTGTTGGTAAAAGAAAAAATCTTTTTTTTGCTTTCTGTATGTTTGGAATTTTTTCCCCCCTTTGAGGGGGTTTTCCCATTGCTGCCTCTTTTTGGGGGTTCTGTCCCTGTATTGCCTCTTTGGGGGTCTTTGGGGCAAAGGCCAAATTTTTTGAAGGCCAATTTTCTAAACGGGCTTCCTTGGAAACCCCGGAAGATTTGTTTCCCTTTTTCCTTAACCCCCAGAACCCCAAAAAAACCCCTTTTGTAGGGGGTCCATTTTGCTTTAAAGATCGGAAGGTTTTGCCCTGGGGCTGTACGTTTGCTGTCCTGTAAAGCCATGAGGCCTCTAGACTCAAAAACTTTAAGTTGCTTAACTTTTCTCATTTTCAAATCCTGCAACCCTTAAATCTTTTTTAGGGCATTTTTTTTATTTGAATAACAAAATGTTGGATTTTAAAATAGGGAACTGACAATTTAAGGCCCTCTGGCTAAACTGAAGTTTACCTTTTTCCCCACCTTTCTAAGGTCTGGAAATTTTTTTAAGGTAAAGGGTTTTTAGCATGGACCTTAATTGGGGGGGCCCCCAAAGGCTGGGTAGCAGATTTTTTTTAAAAAAATTTAGAGTAGGCCCCTGAATACCGTCAGGCTTGACTGGGGCTGAGAAACTTTAAGGAAACCCTTAAAACATCATCTAAAATGTCCAAGACAGGAGGTATAGCCAGAGGCCTGTGCTGAGGAAGAAGAGAATTCCCTAAGCCTTTTTTTGGAATCTGAATAACCCGGGCCCTTTCCCCAAATGGAAGTGTTCCCAAAGGGTTTCCCCAAATGAGTAATCCTCGGGGGGAAACAGAAGGAATGGACCCCCAGCATCAGAACCCTAAAAGGGGGAGTAGGAATTTTCCCATCAAAAATGTCTGAAATAAGGGCCCTGATCAGAGGGGGGGATTCTTCCTCCACTCTGGGCCTTTTGTCTGGGGGTTGAAAACCCTGAAAAGAATTAAATCCTCAGCCATTTTAGCATCTGTTTTTAGGCAGGGGGCCCTTTGAGAGGGGCCCTGGGGCCTGTTTTTAGATGCATGGCTTTTAGATTTGGTGAAAGCCTTGATGGAAAAAGAAGAGGAAGGTCTGAAACCCTGGGGGTAGACCTGTCACATTCTGGGGCCCGAAATTTTTAACTGAGTCGGAGGGGAAGGCCCCGCACTGGTGCAGGAGACACCCCCAAAAGAAGGCCGAGGGGGGCTTTCGCTGAGAACCGACCACGTGTCGGGTGGTGTGGTTGAGGCCGCCCTGGTGGGTCCTTATCTTGCAGAAAAAAGGGTCGGAGAACCCGACAATAAATTAAAAGTTTTCCAAAATAATGCGGGGAACCCCCGCGCTTGATAGTGCAAAGAGCACAAAACAGCCCAAGACGGTGGTCTGGGCCTAAACAAGGTATAAAAAGAGAATGGAAATCCTTATGAGGTATTTGCTTCCCACAAGAAATAATTTTAATTTTTCTGACATCGGTCTGAGGCAAGAAAAGTTTCAACGGGTACTTAGCTTTAAGAAGATTTGGGAAAAATTTTCGAATTCAGGAGCTGGCTGACCCCCCAAACTGCTTCCCCCCCGGCAAGAAAGACTGAAGAAAAGGGCCCCGGGCTGGTTTTTTTATACCCCTGTCGCACTGACGCCGGGGAAGAAGCGACAACCAACCCCGGGACCTAGACTTTGGAATTCGGCCGACCGAGGACCCGCCTGACGGCAGGAGAACACATCTGTAATGACTGCAGTTGTATGCACGATGAACATTACAAGCTACCAAGAGGGGATGACATGCATACCTCACGGTTAGTCAGGTGCCCCAGCCAGTATTTGCTACCTGCATCTGAGCATCAGAGACTTGAAACCCAAAGATGAGACCTTTTTGCTTATTTCTGCACTTGTGTTATCACTGTTTTGGTTGAGTGTTTCTGCAAATTTCCCAAATTTTAAACCCCAACCTCTGCTTTTAATTTGGGTTTCTGGGATTTTTGTAGCATAGACCAGCTACAGATTCTGCTGTGTCTATTTCTGCATTTGAACTGAGCACTAACCCCCAGCAAACATTTCCGGGAGAGAGTCTGCACCCTTGTGGCAAGAGGTGTAGAGACCCATCCTTGACATTCCTGGGGCTCTGTTCTGAGTTTTGACTTATTTTGCCCACCAGTAAGTCGCTTTCATTTATTTTAAAAAGCCTTGCATTTGAGCACCACCATCTGAACTGCTATTACTTTTATAAGAGCATTACATTTTCCCATTTGGGCTGCTCCCGGGGGCAAATGTGCTTCCCCATCAGACAGATCAGTACAGCCTCTGAGCTTCTAGTTCTTTTCACTAAAATGGAACCCCCTCACAGGATCCCCCAAATGGTCTTTCTGGTCAATTGAAACCAACCACACCTTTTTCCTAGCACTTTGGAAAAAAATAACCATTTCTCCTGCCCACCTGGTTAAGAGGGATCCAGGCAATGTAGCAATTGCCCCATGTACACAACAACCCACTTTTACATTACTTCAACTCAACATGCAAGAGGTGCATCTACATAAAAACAGAATCAAAGTTCCTAAACCCGTCAGTATATGAACCTAAAGGGCAGCACATCTCATTTCACCTACCCACAACCAACACATAACCCCCCATATGCAGAGGTCCTCAAAAAACCACAAAAGCATGAGACCTCCCAAACACAAGAACCCCACACAGTTCACTTTTGTGAACTTCAGCTGAAAAAAACACAACAGTGTCTCACCAAGGGCCCTTAAGGGCCCAAAAAAAAACTGTACTAGTTAGGGATTCACGGAGACACACTGATGTGCCAGGCATAAGGAGAAGGTTACATTTAACTGTCTGTCTGGTGGGGTCTGGAACATCACACACACATTTGTCCCCGCAGCAAGTACTGCTAGACCCCACAGTACATGTTGGGGGAACGAAAAGACTTACCCTCTGGGCTATTGAAGGAGACAGCCTAATGATTAGGTCCCAGGCAGGGTTCTGGGCCCTTTAAAAGCATACTACCATCAAGGGGTGATGCCAATACAAGCAAAAAATGACTAACTTCCCAAATTTGGGTTAGTTTCTGGTGTCATTCTGGGGGTCCAGCCCCCCAACCTAGGATGATATGGTTGATGGACCTCAATGCTGGAGATGGTCTTCACCTGTCACCCAGAGGAGGGGTTTAAAGGTTTTCCCCTAGTGCCTTTTTTCAATGTCACAAGTACAACATTTTCAACGAAATTTCTTTTAAAACCCAAATAAGGGTCATGATGCTAAATACTAGGAGTCAAACCAAAAACAGGAAGCTGTCCTCACCTTGGGGGATGAAACATCTGTGTTGTTACAAAAATTTTGTACCTAAAAAATGTAGATGTTGAGTGTTCACCCTGCTGCAGTCATCACACTTGGGTTATCCTGCCATCAGGCCCGGGCGGCCCAATTCCAAAGTCTTGGTCCGGCCGGTTGCTGTCGCTTCTTCCCCGACGCCCGTGCACCAGGGGTATATAAGAGGCATCCAACCCCTTTTCTTCAGTTTTTCTTCCCCAGATGTCAGGTGCCCCCAAGTAGGTATATATACATATGGCTATATAAAAAAAAACAAAACCCCTTTGGCCCAAACAAATACACCCAGAGGTAGTAATAAAGGGGGGGCCCGAGTTCAGAGGGATGGAGGGAGGGTTTGGGCTGGGGAGGGGGAACACTCAACATCTACATTTATGGTAGGTACAAAACTGTACTATGTTCATCGTTTCTGCAGTCATCACACTTGGGTTGAATCCCAAAGCTAAGGATGGGGGTGGAGTCAAACAGGGTTAGAAGAAGCTAGTAGGCCCTGCAAAACTGCAGTGGCAAAAAACCCGCTCTAGTCTTACAGTATAGAGGTAAGTGATAGTGTTTGGTGAAGGTGTGCACTGAACTCCAAGTGCAGCTTCCAGAATATCCTTGGTGGCACTCCCTGAGAAAGGCTGCTGATGTGCTGTAGCCCTGGTGGAGTGGGCTAATGTTAGCAGTACTGGTTTCCCCAAAATTTTGTTTCAGAAAATGAAAGCCTATCCATTTTGAAATGGTCTGTTTTGAGATGCTTTTTTGTGATCCTGAGCATAGGCTACAAAAGCTGGTCAGTTTTTCTGAAAGCCTTAGTTTTATCCAGTAGTGAATTGCCTGTGAATGTCCAAAGAGTGCAGGAGTCTTTTTCCTTTGTTCTGGGATTTGGGAAGAAGGTGGGCAAATGAATGGTTTGGTTTAGGGGCCCCACTGGAACCACCTTTGGCATAAAGGGATTGAAAATTTTTAGTTTTCCAGAAGGGGGGAACCCTTTTTTTTTTCGGGGGGAGTTTTGGAAAAAAAAAAAAAAAAAAAAAAAAAAAAAAAAAAAAAAAAAAAAAAAAAAAAAAAAAAAAAAAAAAAAAAAAAAAAAAAAAAAAAAAAAAAAAAAAAAAAAAAAAAAAAAAAAAAAAAAAAAAAAAAAAAAAAAAAAAAAAAAAAAAAAAAAAAAAAAAAAAAAAAAAATTTTTTTTTTTTTTTTTTTTTTTTTTTTTTTTTTTTTTTTTTTTTTTTTTTTTTTTTTTTTTTTTTTTTTTTTTTTTTTTTTTTTTTTTTTTTTTTTTTTTTTTTTTTTTTTTTTTTTTTTTTTTTTTTTTTTTTTTTTTTTTTTTTTTTTTTTTTTTTTTTTTTTTTTTTTTTTTTTTTTTTTTTTTTTTTTTTTTTTTTTTTCTTTTTTTTTTTTTTTTTTTTTTTTAAAAATTTTGAAGAAAGGCTGCCCATTTTTTGTTTTCCCTTTGGGGAAAGGGCCCTTTTTAGGGGCTCCCTTCCCCCAGCCCTTTTAAAGGGGGGGTTGGCTTTTAAGGGGGGGAGGGCCCGTTTTTTTCCAAAAGGAAAAGAAATTTTAAATTTTTTTAAGGGGGAAGGTCCTTGTGCAAAATTTTGAAGTTGGTGGTTGTGGGGGCTTGCAAACAGATCTATGTCTGGGCGTCCCCATTTTTGAACTATCATTGAAAATACTTGTGGATCTAGTTTCCATTCGTGTGGATCCATGATGTTTCTGCTTAGGTCGTCTGCCAATGTGTTTTTCTTTCCTGGCAGGAATTGTACTTGTAATTGAACCTGGTAAGACAGTGCAGTGTTCCACAAGGTCATTGCTTGCCTGCATAGAGTGTAGGAATGTGTGTCCCCTTGCTTGTTTATGTATCACATAACTGTGGTATTGACTGTCTTTATTAGTAGTTGTCCTGGGTGTAGAAGGTCCTTGAAAGCTGTTAGGGCATTCTGCACTGCTAGCATTTCTTTTTGATTGATATGCAGGTGTCTCTGATCTGTAGTCCATTTGCCCTGAATGCACTGCCCTGCCATGTGTGCTCCCCAGGCCTAGTCCGATGCATCTGTTGTCATAGTTTGCCTGGCTGTGGGTAAGGTGAAAGGCTGACCCTTGTTGAGGTGACATGCCTGTGCCCACCATAGAAACTCCTGTTGAAGGCAGGGAATGAGTGGTATCATTGTTTCCAAGCTGTGGCTGTGCTGAGTCCATACACTTTTCAGGTACCATTGTAATTTCCTCATATGCAGCTTTGCAAATGGTATTAGTAGTATGCAAGATGCCATGAATCCCAAGGCCTGCAGAATTTTTCTTGCAGGGAATTGGGTCTTTGTTGCCATTATTATGAAATATTGAAACAGCTGTAGTTGCTTGTCTGGCGTGAGATAAGCCATCAGGGCCATTGTATTCAAGCTAGCACCCAGGAATATTATGTTTTGTGAGGGTACTAGTTATGATTTCTTTTCGTTTACTGTGTACACTAGGCAGCTTAGAAGGTGTTTGACAAATGCCAGATGCTTTAAAAGAATGTCCTTGCTTTCTGCTTGAATAAGGCAGTCGTCCAGGTATGGGTATATTTGAATTCCTCTTTGTCTGCAGTATGCAATTACTGGTGCCAGGCATTTTGTGAAGACCCTGGGCGCAGTAGATAAGCCAAAGGGCAGTGCAGAGAATTGATAATGCGTTGAACATGCAATGAAGCGGAGGTATCTTCTGCAATTTTGTCTGATAGGGACATGCAGGCATGCCTCCTTGATTTCCAAAGTGACTATCCAAGCGTTCTTGCCCAACATGGGAAGAAGCTGCTTTAGTGTTCGCATCTTGAATTTTGGTACTTGCAGATAGGTGTTCAGAATTGAAAAATCCAGAATGGGTCTCCATGCTTTGTCCTTTCTTGGGACTAGGAAGAGTCTTGAGTAAAATCCTTGTCCTTGCTCCTGTGCAGGTACCTGTTGAATGGCTCTCATGTTCATGAGAGCTGTAATTTGTTTTTGTGCCTCTGCCCATTGATTTGGTGGCAGGTTTGGCATTCCTTTGATGCTTGGTAAGGTATGAAAGTGGAATCTGTATCCTTGAGAGACAATGTTTAGAACCCATTTGTCTTATGTGATGATGTGCCAGTTGTCTGCAAAAAATGCTAGTTTTCCTCCCAAGGGAGTTGCCAGGAGAGATTTGCTTGGTAGTTTGAGGATACAGTCATTGTGTTTGTCTTCTGCTATCCTGGGGCCTGTCTTCTCCTCCTTTCTGGAAAGCAGAACCCCATTGGCGAGGTTTGTAAGGGCCCTGTGACTGGCCTCTGCCCCTTGGTCATCTGAATTTGCCCCTCTGTGATCTGTCTGAAGCTGGAAAGGACCAGTTTTTTGTTGGCCAATTTCTGCTGAAACGAGGGGGTTGTACCTGCAAAAAATCCTTGACCATTTGCATAGACTTTGCCTTATCCTCCATTTTCTTTAAAACCTCTTCTAATTTGACACCAAATAATACATCCTGTTGTAAAGGTGCATCCAATAAATTTGCTTAAACATGGTCATGGAGGGTTTGTTCTTTTAACCAAGCATGTCTACGTATGACAGAGCCAGTAACAGCTGCTCTACAGGAAGCTTCTAATGAATCAAATCCACATTGTAAAGTATGTTTGCCCACCTGTTCAGCTGCATGCAACAGATCCTGCATTTCCTTGAATTCAGGCTGTTCTGAATGTGTGCTCATTTTTTGTTTTAACTGAGACATCAGGAATTGTTGATATTTCAACATGTGAAACTGGCAATTTAATGCTCTCATTGCCAGAGTTGCTGAGGTGTATATTTCCTTTCCCCATCTATTTAGGGCTCTGGAATCCCTTTCAGAGGGCACAGGATTTTTAGCCATAGAAGCTTTTGCTCCCTTAGGACCCTGGGAAATTGTTTCTGGGTCAGCTACAGGGCTTTTATAAAGGAATTTGTGCGAGTCAGGAACTCTGTAGTATCTGTCTGGTTTGGCTGGAGCAGGAGGTAGAGAGTCTGGATTTAAACTAGACTCCAAGTAAACATCATCCACAATATCTAAAACAGGAGGGATAGCAAGAGGTCTGTTCTGGGGTAGTAAAAGGAACTCTGAGCCTTTTCTTAGAATCTGAGTAATCCTGGCCTTCCCAGTGGAAATGTTCCCTCATGGTATGTAAAGTTTCCCCAAAGGAGTAGTCTTCAGGGGGAGATGCTGAGGGAATAGAATCTTCAGCATCAGAATCCTCATAAGGTGGAAAAGTGTACTCCTGTTCCTCAGAAGAATCTGAGGAGAGAGAAACCTGGGCAGAGGATGCATAATCCTCCTCTTGTCTTGGTCTTTTATCAGGAGGGGGATGGGAACCCCTGATAAGGGTAATCAAATCTTCAGCCATCTTAAGCATCTGTTTCTTAGGCATGGGGCCTTGAACTGTAGACTGATGTACAGTTTTCTTTGGTTTTAAATGAGTTTTAAGTTTAGCATAAGATTTAATGAGGAGTGTACTCGGTCTGAAGACAACATCGGCAAACGAAGGTGTTTCCAATGCACCGGTGTCTAGTTCTGCTCCGGTGTCGGTAGATGGCTGCGTTGGCCTAGTAGACTCCGCTTGGGAATCCGCAGCTGTCTGGGGTTCCAGTTCTGAGGTCGTAAGGAGCTGCGTAGGCGCCTCACTGAAAACCAGAGAACCAGCGACAGGCCCAAATGAGGCCTCGGTCTCTGGCTTATTCCTAGGCTGCCTGTCCTTATCCTTTCATTTTTTTATGAATGGCGGTCATCGGCTGCTCCGACGGCATGATATAATTAAATTTCCTACCAAAGTAATGCCGTGCGAAGTCAAAACGGCGTTTGATAGTTCGTTTATTAAATCTAGCGCAAAACCGACAACCTGTGACGTCGTGATCTGGGCCTAGGCAAGGAATACAATAGGAATGGAAGTCCTTATGAGGTATTTGCTTCCCACAAGAAATGCAATTGTTAACATTTTTCTGACATCGGACTGAGGCAAGAAAATGTTCCCCAACAGGGTACTTAGCTTTAATGAAGACTTCGGACTGAAATTCAAATTGAAAATCTCAGGTGTCGGCCGACCGGTACTTACGAATTGCTTCTGCTTTGGGCACCGCGCGGCAAGAAAGACTGAAGAAAATGGCGTTGGATGCCTCTTATATACCCCTGGTGGACTGACGTCAGGGAAAAAGCGACAGCAACCGACGCCGGACCAAGACTTTGGAATTTGGGCCGACTGCAGGACCGCCTGACGGCAGGATAACCCAAGTGTGATGACTGCAGCAGGGTAACACGATGAACATCCTGGTTCAAGGCTGTGGAAAGCACCTTAGCCATACTGGGTTACAACGTCTTCAGCTCGCTCAGACATCAAATGAGAATGGGAAATCCAGAGGAGAAGGTGTATCAATGTTTATTAAACACAAATACTCCTCCAGATTGTTAAGACTTAACTGAGTCCCTCAACCTACACTTAGTACAAGTATCTGTAGGTAAAACTCCTCTCCAAATTACTGTCAGTTATAGGACCTCCTCCATGAAGCAGAATACTCACAATGCCTACCTGAACCTCCTCAATATACCAACAAACACCCTGGTTTTGGGAGACCAACTACCCAGCTATAAATTGGTCTAACTACACCTGTACCAACTCACTCACCCAGAAATTCTTGAACTTTGCAAACTCTAATGCCCTGGACCAGTTAGTGGACACCTCCCACTAGGGGTTCAAATATTCTAGATCAAGAACTTACGAACGTGAGTGATCATTGTACCACCCACCCAAGTGGACAGTCATCTCTAATGACATCTGACCACAGATCAGTCAAACTACAAGTAGTAATAGTGTTTGACCCTCCCCCAGCTGGAACTAGACTAAAAAATGTCTCCAAAGCAAACTACAACCTCTTACAAGGTGACATTACTAGTTTCATAGCCCCTACTCCTACTGATGGCAAGGATACCTATGCAGACGTTTATACCAAAGCCTTCACCTTCACAGCTGCATCGACTCAGGCTGTACCCAAAAGGATTAAAGTAAGTTCCTCACGTAAGAACAAACCGGCTTGGTGGACATCCGTCATAAACAAGCTATATAACAGGACAAAGAAACTACTGTCTAAAAGAAGTAGGAGACAGTGCCCAAACCCAAAGGACTCCCCTCCTCAGTCTAAATAAGCAAATAAAACACCTAGTGAAAAAATCCGAAGCAGACTATGAATCTAAACTGGCCACCCTTGAAAAGCACAGTTCTCCATGGGGGACTATCCTTATGGAATTTTCTTTTTGCTAGCTTATTGTCACTACCTGCCTCAAGATAAATATATTATACTAAATGTATTTCATACTGATACTTTTACTTGTACTTAAAAGAACAGCTGCTCATTTTCTCTATTGTATATTTTTTGTCCTCTACTACAACTTTGCAATTTTTATTGTACTGTTATTGTATATTAAGTCGATTTCTGTAATTTGTGCTTAATTGCACTGTGGAGTTTTTCTCCCAGGGCCTCCACTGAAAAAGGGCATTAGCACACTCGGACTACCCCAGTCAACAAATGTCAAATAAATAAACAAACGTAACCATAAGGCATTCCTTTGTCTGCATCTGCAACCTCAAAGGAAAAAACGAGATTTGCACACAACTTATAAATGGCACAAAATATACTGAATCTGGTGATATTGCTAACCTACTGGCAGAACCTATGTCTCTGCCCAATATACCACAAGACATCCCTCCTACACATCCTCTCCCAGAAATCTCTAAGGAACAGCTCCTTAATGCCCTTTCCAAGTCTAAAAACACAGCCTCTATGGGACCAGAAGACATCCCTGGCTGCATCCTAAATTGCTTAAAGCAAGAGTTAGCTGTACCTCCGAGTACCCTCATTAACCACAGTCTAATACTGGGTATGTTTTTGTAGATTGGAAAACTGCCACTGTTATCCCCCACCACAAAGGGGGTGCCTCTGCTGACCCCGGGACTTACAGACCCACAAGTCTGACCAGTCTCATATGCAGGTTATGGAGAGAATCGTCATGGAAAGTACAGTTTTGTACCTACCATAAATGTAGATGTTAGAGTGCTCATACAGCTGCAGTCATAACAGATGGGTTATCCTGCCGTCAGGCGGGTCCTCGGTCGGCCAAATTCCAAAGTCTAGGTCCGGCGTCGGTTGTCGTCGCTTCTTCCCTGACGTCAGTGCGGCAGGGGTATAAAAGAGCCAGCCGACGCCATCTTCTTCAGTTTTTCTTGCCCCAGATGTCAGGTGCCCCCAGAAGGAAGGCAAAACATAAACTTATGTAATCATGTAATATAGAATAATCAAAAAACAGTAGTTGCAAGCAAATACACCATAAAAGAATACCCCAAATAGGTTGTATGAGAAGGTGTTTGTCATAAGGCCTGTCCTAAGAGGGGATGGAGGGGGGGAAACCTAGACTGCAGCTGTATGAGCATTCGAACATCTACATTTATGGTAGGTACAAAACTGTACTATGTTCATCATGCATATAGCTGCAGTCATAACAGATGGGAAGAATCCCAAAGCTAAGTAGGGGTGGCAGGCACTAAGTGGAACTGAGGAGGAGCAAGGATGCCCTGCAAGACAGCTGTGGCAAATCCCGCTCTAGATTTAGAGTAAAGTGGAAGGTGATAGTGTTTGGAGAAAGTGTGCACTGAACTCCAAGTGGCTGCTTCCAAAATGTCCTTGGTAGGAACCCCCCTGAGGAAAGCTGCAGAGGTAGCTGTGGCCCTTGTGGAGTGGGATCTGATGCTTGAAGGCACAGCTTTTCCATGAAATGAGTAACAAAAGCGTATGCAGTGGGCTGTCCATTTTGAGATTGTCTGTTTGGAGATAGCCTTTCCTTGAGCACCTGTAGCATAGGACACAAAGAGCTGCTCGGATTTCCTGAATGGCTTTGTCCTGTCCAAATAATAACGAATTTGTCTGTGAATGTCCAAGGAATGCAGTAGTCTTTCCCCTTTGTTTTGTGGGTTAGGGTAAAAGGTAGGTAAGTGGATAGTCTGATTCAAGGCTACACTGGATACTACCTTTGGCTTAAAGGTAGGGTTGGGTTCATAAGGAAACTCTGTCCTGATGGAAAATGATGAAAGGTTGCACAGCCATGAGGGCCTGTAGTTCCGAAACCCTGCGTGCTGAGGTGATAGCCAGAAGGAAGGCTGTTTTCCATGACAAGTATTGCAGTTCTGTTGAAGCAGCTGGCTCAAATGGAGGAAGGGTCAGATTTTCCAATATGAAGTTGAGATCCCAAGCAGGGACTGGTGGTTTCCTTGGGGGTTTTATATTCTTTGCCCCTCTGAGGAACTGTCTTAAGAGAGGATGAGAGAATAAAGGAGGATCTGTGTTGTATTGCGCAGAAATGGCTGAAGCGTGGATTTTTGATGGAGGAGAAGGAAAGTCCACTGTTTAACATCTCAGCTAGGTACTGTAAAATTTGAGGTAAATTTATTACCCAAGGATTCTGGCCCTTTTTCTGATTCCAGGCACAAAATCGTTTCCATTTGGCGGAGTAGGCTTTTCTAGTAGAAGGTCTTCTGGCCTCCAAGATGACATCCTGCACCTCCTTGGAGAGGAGGGTCTGTTGGGAAATCAAGGGATTCTCCATGCAGCTAGATTTAGGGTTTTGAGCTTGCTGTGAAGAGTTTTGAAGTTGTGCTGGGACAACAGAAGAGGCACTAGAGGTAGGATCCATGGTGGGGAATGTGTCAGGCTCTTCAGGAGCGGATACCAGTGTTGTCTGGGCCAATCTGGAGCAATGAGAATCATTTTCGGCCTCTCTGCTCTGGCTTTTAATAGAACTTTGGGCAGCAAATGAAGAGGCGGAAAGGCATAGACCGTCAACTTTGTCCAACTGAAAGAAAGTGCGTCCACTTTCCAGCCCTGTGGATGATAGGTCCTTGAGCAAAATTTTTTCAATTGGTAATTTCTGTGGGTAGCAAAGAGATCTATGTCCGGCTGTCCCCATGCCCGAGTTATCTTTGCGAAAACTTGAGGATGCAACTTCCATTCGTGTGGATCTGTCATATTTCTGCTTAGGCTGTCTGCCAGTGTGTTTTCCTTCCCCTGGCAGGAATTATGCCTGAAGTAGGATTTGCAATTCCAGAGTTGTGTTCCATAGGGTCATTGCTAGTCTGCACAGGGGGTATGAATGAGTTCCCCCCTGTTTATGTACCACATCACTGTGGTGTTGTCTGTCCTTATCAATAGCTGGCCTGGATGCAGTAGGTCTTTGAAGGCCATAATAGCATTTTGCACTGCTAGCATTTCCTTTTGGTTGATGTGTAGGTGCTTCTCTTTTTGGGACCATTTTCCCTGAATGCAGTGATCTGTCATGTGTGCCCCCCAGGCGTAGTCCGAGGCATCTGTTGTGATGATTTGAGTTGCTTGAGGTACGCAGAAAGGGAGACCTATGTTTCTTTGGCATGCTTGAGCCCACCACAGAAATTCCTTTTGAAGGCATGGAATGAGTGGTATAATTGTTTCCAAACTGTGGCTGTGTTGAGACCATAAGTTTTTTAGGTACCATTGAAGTTTCCTCATATGCAGCTTTGCACATGGGATCAGAAGGATGCAAGATGCCATGAATCCCAGAGCCTGCAGGACTTTCCTTGCAGTCAGCCCGGTAAAGGTTGCCATTTTGCTGAAGTATTGAGATAGTTGCCCTTGTTTGTCTGGCGTGAGGTAGGCCATCTGGGTGGTTGTATTCAAGCTGGCACCCAGGAAAATTATTTTTTGAGAGGGTATTAGTTTTGATTTCTTTTTGTTGACTGTGTATCCCAGAAAGTTCAACAGTTTTATTACAAATGCCAGGTGTTTCAGAAGTATGTCCTTGCTGTCCGCTTGGATCAGGCAGTCGTCCAGATATGGGTATATTTGTATTCCTTGAAGTCTGCAGAAGGCAATTACTGATGCCAGGCATTTCGTAAACACTCTGGGCGCAGTAGATAAGCCAAAGGGCAATGCAGAGAATTGATAATGGGTTGAACCTGCAAGAAATCTGAGGTATCTTCTGCAATCTTGTCTGATAGGGACATGCAGGTATGCCTCCTTGAGGTCCAACGTTACCAGCCAAGAGCCCTTGCCCAGCATGGGAAGAAGCTGCTGTAATGTGAGCATCATGAATTTTGGTACCTGTAAATATGTGTTTAGGATGGATAGGTCTAAAATAGGTCTCCAATCTTTGTCTTTCCTTGGTACCAGGAATAGTCTGGAATAAAACCCTTCACCTTGTTCTTTTGCAGGTACTTCTTGAATAGCTTTCATGTCCATGAGAGCTGAAATTTGTTTTTGTGCCTCTGCCCTTTGATTTTGTGGCAGGTTTGGCATGCCTCTCATTTTTGGAAGGGTGTGAAAGTGGAATCTGTAGCCTCTGTCTATAATGTCCAGAATCCATTTGTCTTTTGTGACAATATGCCAATTTTTTGAGAATAATGCCAGTTTTCCGCTCAAAGGTGCTGCCATTAAAGCTTTGCTTGGCAGGTAAAGGGGGACGTCATTGTGTCTGCATTCTGAATGACTGTGATCCATCTTCTCCACCTCTTGGGGTTGGTGCTTGCCATTGTCTGGCTCTGAATGATCCTTGAGATTGCCCTCTACCCCTCGGGTGTCTGTATCTGCCTCTTTGAGGTCTGTCCGTGGCTGGAAAGGACCAATTTTTTGAAGGCCAGTTTCTGCTGAAACGTGGAGGTTGTACCTGCAGGAAATCTTTCACTGTTTGCATTGATCTCGCTTTTTCCTCCATTTTCTTTAGTACCTCCTCAGCTTTAACACCAAACAATACATCTTTTTGAAGAGGTGCATCTAGTAATTTAGCTTTAACATGATCTGGTAAGGCTTGCTCTTTGAGCCAAGCATGTCTACGTATGACAGACCCTGTAACAGCAGCTCTACATGAGGCCTCTAAAGCATCAAAACCACACTGCAAGGTATGTTTACCCACTTGCTCTGCACCATGCAATAAATCCTGCAACTCTTTTAAATCTGATTGTTCTGGTTCTGTCATTTTGCTTTTCAACTGAGATAACAAAAACTGTTGATACTTTAACAATATGAAACTGACAGTTTAATGCCCTCATGGTTAAAGTGGCCGAGGTATACACCTTTTTCCCCCACCTTTCTAAAGCTCTGGAATCTCTCTCTGAAGGTAATGGGTTTTTAGCAGTAGAGGCCTCAATTCCCTTGGGACCCTGTGAAATAGTTTCTTGGTCAGCAGTATGGCTTTTGTATAGGAACTGGTGTGAATCAGGAACCCGGTAATACCGGTCTGGTTTAACAGGAGCTGGAGGTAAAGAATCTGGGTTGAGGCTGGCTTCTGTGTACACATCATCTAATATATCAAACAGGAGGGATAGCCAGGGGCCTATGCTGGGGGAGCAAGAGAAAATCCCTGAGCCTTTTCTTGGAATCTGAGTAATCTTGGCCTTCCCAGTTAAAGTGTTCCCTCAAAGTATGCAGGGTTTCCCCAAAAGAGTAGTCCTCAGGGGGGGAGACCGAGGGAATAGACTCCTCTGCATCAGAGTCTTCAAAAGGAGAATAGGTATAGTCCTGGTCCTCAGAATGTTCAGAGGTAATAGAAGCTTGATCTGAGGAAGGGTAGTCTTCCTCTAATCTGGGCCTTTGTCCGAGGGGTTGAGAACCCCTGATAAGAGTAATCAAATCCTCAGCCATTTTGAGCATCTGTTTTTTAGGCATGGGGCCTTGAGAGGGGGTCTGAGGTCCCTGTTTTTTAGTTTTCATGGCTGCTTTAGATTTTGTGAAAGCTTTAATAGAGAAGGAGGAAGGCCTGAAGACACCTTGAGAAATGGCAGGCCTGTCTAAACTCTAAGTTTCCCCGCCAAGAGTGGCGTCGGTATCTGTAGTTGGAATGGTTACCAAGGACCCTGCGACCTCGGGTACTGAAGACACCGGTAATGAAGTGTCATCGGTACTCAGGGGCTGCGTAGGCGCCTCGCTGAGAACCGGAGAACCGGTAGTCGGCCTTAGCGTGGTGTCAGTAGAAGTCGCGGACCTCGTATGTCGGTCATTATCTTTGCGTCTTTTACTCAAAACTGGAGTCGGAGTATCCGACGACATAATATAATTACATTTTTACCAAAATAGTGAAGGCGAACTCCGATGCTTAATAGTGCGTTTGTTGAATGTAGCACAAAAATGGCAGGCCGAGACGTCGTGGTCTGGGCCTAAGCAAGGAATACAGAAAGAGTGGAAATCCTTATGCGGTATTTGCTTCCCACATGAAATGCAATTATTAACTTTGTCTGACATCGGTCTGAGGCAAGAAAAGTTTCCCCAACGGGGTACTTAGCTTTCAAGAAGACTTCGGCTGAAACATTTTCGTAAATCTCGGGAGCTGGCCGACCGGCACTTGCGAACTGCTTCTGCTTCGGGCACCGCGCGGCAAGAAAGACTTTGAAGAAGATGGCGTCGGCTGGCTCTTTTATACCCCTGCCGCACTGACGTCAGGGAAGAAGCGACGACAACCGACGCCGGACCTAGACTTTGGAATTCGGCCGACCGAGGTCCCGCCTGACGGCAGGATAACCCATCTGTTATGACTGCAGCTGTATGCACGATGAACATCCATGGCAAGAATCATCGTGGAATCTATCAATAAGGATACAGGAGACCTCCAAACACTAGACCCATCCCAGTTTGGTTTCATCAAAGGGAGATTGTACCTACTAAACTTGGTGGACTTCTTCAAGGCAGTTACCAAAGCCCTTGACGAAGGCAAAACTGTGCATACTGCCTATTTAGACCTAGTGATGGCCCTCAACACCATTCCCCACTCAGGTATCATTGATAAACTTACCCACTGAAAGTAAACCAATACACAGTCAGGTGGGTTGCAAACTAGCTCACCAATAGAACACACACCATTAAAATAGGGGACTCTTCATCTATCTCGAGACCAGTAACCAGTGGAGTACCACAGGGCTCGGTGCTGGGGCCCCTACTGTTTGAAATTTACTTTTCAAAAGTACAGGACAAAACAAAGGGCGGGTGGTTAAAGTTTGCAGATGACTACAAACTAAGCACAATTACTTAATCCCATAGTGACACCACCACCCTCCAAGAAGTTCTTACTTAAACCAACGATTGATGCCAAAGTCTCGGGCTCAAGTTAAATGTTAAAAAGTGCATCATCATCTCCTTTGGCAATGGAGACGTCCCTGCAAAGTACCACATTAATACCAGCACCTTAAGTATCCAATCCGTGGTAAGATATAGAAAAGTTGTGTAAAATCTTATCATAACCATAGATGTCCTTCTCTTCCATGTTGCAGTATTCTGCATATGGGTTTATTCCTCTAGTCTCGCATACATACGGCCAGTATTCAAAAGCTTTCAGTCCCTCCACGGTGCACGAGATGTCTGACATGGCTGACAGAACGTGGGCCATAAAGGTGACATCGGCATGCACCAGCCCTAAGAACTGAAGGCCCCAGTCAGAGCCAGTCCTATAAGGGCAATGCCAATTCACTGCCATCCAGACAGGGAAGTTATTAGCTGACAGGAGGGAAAGGTGGGTGGGAAGGAATACTGCAACATGGAAGAGAAGGACATCTATGGTTATGGTAAAATTTTACACAACTTTTCTATGTCCATCTATTCCCATGTTGCAGTATTCTGCATATGGGTGAGTGCCAAAGCTCACTGAGATGAGGGCGTTGGGTCTAGTGGCAGACTCCAGGAAATCATGGACAGCCCTGGTGAACCCTGCCCTGGATATGGAGATGTGATCAAGTTTATAGTGTTTGGTGAAGGTGTGAACAGAAGACCAAGTAGCAGCCTCCAGGATAGTAGGGGTATCCAGGTCCTTAAAGAAGGCACCTGAAGGGCCCATGTCTCTAGTGGAATGTGCTTTAACTGTACCCTGCAGAGACCTACCATGGAATTGGTAGTAGAAGGTGATGGCCTTGGAGATCCAAGTGGAAATAGTCTGTTTGGACATTGCCTTTCCCAGGGCTCTAGGGTGGAAGGATATGAAAAGCTGGTCAACCTGTCTGACAGACTTGGTGTTGTGCACGTAGAACCTGATTTGTCTGTGTACATCCAAGGAATGTAGCACTCTCACTGTTCCCTTGTGGGTTTGGGAAAAAGACAGGTAAGTGTATGGCCTGGTTGAGGGACAGGTCATTCACTGCCTTGGGCATGAAGGACGGGTTTGTACTGAGGGAAACCCTGTCCTTGTGGAAAATGAGAAAAGGAGGAAAAGCCATAAGGGCTTGGAGTTCTGATACTCTTCTTGCTGAGGTCAGGGCCACTAACAGAACAGTTTTCCAAGTACAATGCTTTAGGGAAGCTTTATCTGCTGGCTCAAAGGGTGGGAGCATAAGCTTTTCGAGCACATAGTTAAGGTCCCAAGGTGGGGACAGGGTTTCCTGGGGGGTCTGAGGGGTAGTACCCCTTTAAAGAAAAGCTTAGAAGGAAGTCTGGATGCTAATGAGGGATACAGAGGCAGGCATGCAGAAATAGCAAACAGATGAGCTTTGATGGATGAGTAAGCCAACCCAATCTGTAGTAGCTCACACAAATAAGACAGCACTAGAGTGGGTTTGCTAAGAAGTGGGTCCAGCTGCCTTATGACACCAAATAGCGAAGCTTTTCCACTTTGAAAGGTATGATTTTCTTGTATTTGGTTTCATGGCCTCCTGCAGGATGTTGAGCATGCCCTCAATGTAAAGGTGTCTGAAGGGGATCAAAATCCTATCAGCCATAGGGTTAGGTGAAGAAGCTGCCACTGTGTGTGAATTAGTGACCCCTGTCCTGTGTGAGAACGTCCACTCTGGAGGGTAACTTGGGGTGATTGCCCTTGGATAATTGTAGGAGTAAGGGGAACCAGTGCTGTCAGGGCCAGTAGGGTGCCACCAGCAAGATTTTTGGATTGTCCTGCTGTATTTTCAGCAGGACCTTCTGAATGAGTGGGAAGGGGGGAATGCATATAGATATTTCCCTTTCCGGGAAACTGAGAAGGCATCTGTTGCCAGTGCCTGGGGTTCTGGTGTCCTGGTGCCAACACCAGGAAGTTGCCTGTTGATGATGGAGGCAAACATGTCTATTTGAGGTATACCCCCACCTGTGGACTAGATCCATGAAGACATCTCTGTGAAGCATCCATTCGTGGTTTGTGCTGGTTCTGCTCAAATAATCTGCCAGGGAGTTGTGGAGAGAGGGAATGTAGGTCGCCTGCAGCGTGATACCCTGTGAGGTGGAAAATTCCCAAACCATGAGGGCTAGTTTACAGAGCAGGTAGGACTTGGTCCCTCACCGTTTGTTAATATACCACAGGACAGTGGTGTTGTCTGTGTATATCTGAAGTGGACCCTGCTGTAGGAAAGGTAGAAATGCCTGGAGGGTTAGAAGGATTGCCCTCATCTCTCTGGCATTGATGTGTTCTAATTTGTGGGGATTTGGCCACAGGCCCTGCACCCTTTGGTGGCTGAGAATGGCTCCCCGACCCAGGTCTGAGGTGTGTGTGTGCATAACCTGTGTGGGCTGAGGTGGTTGGAGAGGAAGGCCTGGGTTACGTTTCACCTGTGCCAACCACCGTATTTCCTTTTTTAGACAGGGTAGAAGGGGCACAATGTGCTCCAGAGGGTGACTGTGTTGCATCCAGACTGACCGAAGGTACCATTGTAACTTTATCATGTGCAGTCTTGCTAGAGGAAGCATGAGTATGGTAGCTGCCATGTAGCCCAGTAGTTAGAGGTACTGCCTTGCAGTCAACTCTGAGGAGTGAAGGATCAGAAGGAGATGTTCTGTCAATGAGTTCACTTTGGGTGGGTTAGGTATGCCTCCATGAGGTCTGAGCATATCCTGCACCCAAGGAATACAATGTCATGGGTTGGCTGTAGATGAGATTTTGGCAGTTTATCTGGAATCCTAGTGATTGAAGGAGGGCCACCACAAAGTGGATGTGCCTTTGGAGCTTTTCTTGACTTGCAGCCTGGATAAACATGTCATCCAGGTAAGGGAATATCTGTAGTCCCTTTGTCCTGCAGTAAGCAACCACTGGTGCCAAGCATTTTGTGAAGACTCTGGGTGCAGTGGAGAGTCCAAAGGGCAAGGCAGAGAACTGAAAGTGAGAGGAACCCAGCAAGAATCTCAAGTATTTCCTGTAGGTGTTTTTTATCGGGATGTGGAGGTAAGCATCTTTTACACCCAATGCTGCCAGGAATCCTTGTGGAATTAGGAGTGGGAAAAGGGCTGGCAGGGTCAGCATTGTGAAGGTAGGGACCTTTAGGAAAAGGCTGAGATTTGAGAGGTCTAGAAAAGGTCTCCAGGGTCCGTCCTTACTGGGGACTAGGAAGAGCCTTGAGTAGAATTCTCTTACTTTTGCAGCTGAGGAGACTCTCTCTATGGTGCCCTAAGCTAACAGGGTCTGCACTACCGGTTGCACGAGGTGCAGTTGCTGGGAAGGTGGTCATGGGATGCCTCGCCTATGGGTGGGGAGATCTAGAACATGTAGTAACAATTTTGTAGTATGGACAGGAACCACTTGTCTGAGGTGAGATTGGTCCAACCAGGCAGGCAGTGAGAGAGGCACCTGATAGTGGTATAGAAGGATGGGGTGGAGGAGGCAAAGGTGGCAGGTAGTCAGATGCTACCTGCCCTGTCCTGAAAGGGAGTTCTCTGGCTAGCTGGTGGAGGTTGTTTACTTGGGGGCTTACGAGGTCTTGAAGGAGGGAAAGGACAGGAGTGCTTCCTAATAAACTGTGTTTTTGCTGGACAGTTTCTTTATAACTTGGGTATTGGAGAAACCAGCAAATGTTTAAGGTCCTGCATTTCTTTGTCTTTTTGTTGCAGAGATTTGAAAAGGTCTACTACTTAAGAACCAAAAAGAGCAGCACTGTCCAAGGAAGCATCAATGAGCTTTACCCTGAAATCATCCAGCAGGGGTTTGTAGGCGAAGCCAAGAGCATCTGCATAAGGCAGATGCTGATGCTGCTGACCTGGCTGAGGATTCAGCAGCATCATAACTACACTTGTTGGGAGTGTCTGGTAACCTGGGAAGACAGAGCCAGTAGAGAGGACAGTAATGCTTTGGCAGGGGAGTCTGGAATGTCTGCCGGGTGTTGGGTGGCAGACGGCATGCTTGGCCATGTGAGTTTGGTAATTTGTAGCACTGAAGGCCAAGGTAGTCTAAGTATACATCTTTTTGCCCAAACTTTCCATAGTTTTGCTGTCTTTGTCAGCAGGAAGAATGGTGGTAGTAGGTAGGAACTTGGAGGCTTTGTCCATAGAGATTGAGATAGTGGCTGGATCAGGAGGTGGGCACTTAAGCAGATGCTTAGCAGTGTCAGGCACCTTGTAAAGTCCATCTGGCCTGCTTGGAGTGGAGGACTGGGAGTCTGGGTTAAGAGATGCTGATGAAAAGGCATCTAAAGGCAGGCATGATACAAAGAACAGCAGATGGGCTAGGGTATTCCATTTGAAAGAGGTCATAATATCTTTTTAGTACCGCAGGCATTTCTGAGGATTCCCATTTAAAGTGTTCCTTCATCCTGCAATTAGTTTCTCCAAAAGTCAAGTCTTCAACTGGGGAGTCAGGGTCCAGTTATTCTTCCTCTGGCGAGCCATATCCCAAAGGGAAAGATATCTGAGAGTTGTATGAAAGTGATTTCTCTGAGGAATCTGAAAGGACTTCCCCTTCGCTAGTGCCTGTCTCTATAGTCTGAGGCCTGACGGATGTCTGTGAGGGCCAAGAAAAGTACAGTTGTGTACACTTACCATAAATGTAGATGTTCTAGTGTATTCACTGTTGCAGTCATTACATTTGGGTAATCTGCTGGCAGGTTGCCCTCAGTCGGTCTGAATATCAAAGTCTTGGGTCCTGCATCGGTTGCTGTCTTCCTCTTCCATGACGTCAGGTTGTCAGGGGTATAAAACATGCAGCCAATGCCATTTTCTTCAGTTTTTCTTGCCCCAGATGTCAGGTGCCCCCCAAATGGGGAGCAAATTTATATATATATATATATATATATATATATATATATATATATATATAATGCAATTGTAACATAAACTTTACTTTCATCTAAAAGCAAATACACCACAAAGGCTGTAGAATATAGTGAATTAAAGAGCAGTTCTAGAAAAAAGGGGGATGGCAGGTGGGTAACCCGGACTGCAACAGTGAATACACTCTAACATCTACATTCATGGTAAGTGTACACAACTGTACTATGTTCTTCGTGTTTCACTGTTGCAGTCATTACATTTGGGTAGAATTCCAAAGCTATGGATGGGAGGCTGGAACTAAATATCATTAGCAGTGGCTATAAGGCCCTGCAGAACTGCAGTGGCAAAGCCTGCCCTGGACTTAGAGAAGAGGGGCAAATGATAATGCTTTGTAAAAGTATGAACAGAGCCCCAAGTAGCAGCTTCTAGAATGTCTTTGGTTGGCACTCCTCTGAGAAAAGCTGCTGAGGTAGATGCAGCCCTGGTGGAATGTGACCCGATTCCCTTGGGCACCGGTTTACCATGATGCAAGTAGCAGAAACAAATGCAGTGGTTTATCCACTTTGAAATAGTCTGCTTTGAAATAGCTTTCCCTTCTGATCCTGCAGCAAATGCTACCAATAGCTGCTCAGACTTTCTTAGAGATTTGGTCCTGTTTAAGTAGAATCTTAGTTGTCTGTGTACGTCCAAGGAATGCAGAATCTGCTCTCCCTTGTTCTGCGGATTTGGGTAAAAAGTTGGCAGATGAACAGTTAGAGCCACACTGGATACCACCTTAGGCCTAAAGGACAGATTGGTCCTGAGGGACACCCTGTCCGGGTAAAATGTAATAAAAGGCTCCACAGCCATGAGGGCCTGAAAGTTCTGAAACCCTTTTTGCTGAAGTGATTGCCAGAAGGAAAGCTGTTTTCTAAGATAAAAACTTT
The DNA here is from genome assembly GCF_019279795.1 of Protopterus annectens. NCBI lineage: Eukaryota > Metazoa > Chordata > Ceratodontiformes > Protopteridae > Protopterus > Protopterus annectens. The sequence goes on from NC_056751.1 coordinate 834,655,707, forward strand.
ATATCCGCAGTAGCTGCTGGTTCAAATGGAGGCAGGGTGAGCTTTTCCAACACAAAATTGAGGTCCCATGCAGGAGTTGGTGATGATCTGGGGGGCCTTAACTTTTTGGCCCCTCTAAGATACTGTTTTAGCAGAGGATGAGAAAAGTTGGGAGGCTCTGTGTTGTAATGAGCCGAGATGGCAGAGGCATGGATCTTTATTGATGAAAAAGATAGGCCCTTGTCAAGTATTGTAAAATCTGAAGAATATTTGGCTTTGCTGTGTCCGTTCCTTGTGCTTGGTTCCAAGCACAGAATCTCTTCCATTTATTAGCATAAGATTTTCTAGTACTAGGCCTTCTGGCTTCCAAAATGACATCCATCACAGATTTACTGAGAGGAGGAGTTTGAATAATTACATGATCAGCCACGCTGCCAGGTTCAGAGTTTGGAGCTGATTGTGCAGAATTTGATGCAGAATTTGATTGCTCTGCTGAAACAAGTACCAAGGAGGTAGTTGAGACATATTCCTTAGAATTGGGTACAAGTGCTGGCAAGGCCAGTCCAGGGCAATTAGGATCATTTTTGGTTTTTCCTGTCTGACCTTTAGTATGACCTTGGGAAGAAGAGGCAGAGGAGGAAAGGCGTAGACTGATGGGTTTTTCCATCTGAAGGATAGGGCATCCATTTTCCATGCTTGTCTGTGATAAGTCCTTGTGCAGAATTTGTCCAGTTGATAATTTTGGGGAGAGGCAAATAGATCTATGTCCGGACTCCCCCATTTCTCTGTTATCATACTGAAGACTTGTGGATCCAGTTTCCACTTGTGAGGGTCCATAAGATTTCTGCTTAGGTCGTCTGCCAGAGTATTTTGTTTTCCTTGCAGGAATTGAGCTTGAAGATGTACTTAGTAAGTCAAGGCTGTGTCCCATAATGCCATGGCTAGTCTGCAAAGGGGGTAGGAATGTGTACCCCCCTGCTTATGTACCACATAACCGTGGTGTTGTCCGTCTTTATCAGTAGTTGTCCTGGATGAGGCAAGTCCTTAAAGGCTGTCAGGGCATTCTAAACAGCTAACATCTCCTTCTGGATGATATGCAAATGCATTTGTTTTTGGCTTCATATTCCCTGAATGCATCTCCCCGCCAGGTGGGCCCCCAAGCATAGTCTAATGCATCTGTAGTTAAGGTTTGGGTGGCAGGGGGTAGAGTGAAAAACCGTCCCATGTTCTGGTGACATGCCTCTGCCCCCCAAAGAAATTCCTGTTGTTGGTAGGGAATGAGAGGAATCATTGTTTCCAGACTGTGACAATGTTGACTCCATACTTTTTAGATACCACTGTAGTTTCCTCATATGCAGTCTTGAATATGGAATTAGTAGAATGCAGAATGCCATGAACCCCAAAGCCTGCAGAATTCATCTTGCAGATAACTGGGTTTTTGTTGCCATCTGTTTGAAGTAAATAGTCAAAGTTGCCTTTGCTTGTCTGGTGTAAGGTAAGCCATCTGGGCAGTTGTATTCAAGCTTGCACCCAGGAATGTAATCTTTTGAGAGGGTACCAGTTGTGATTTATTTTCATTTATTGTGTACCCTAGGCATGTTAGAAGCCTTTTTACAAATGCCAGATGTTGAAGAATGCCCTTGTTTTATGCTTGAATGAGACAATCGTCCAAGTAAAGATAGATTCGTATGCCTCTTTGTCTGCAAAATGCAATTACTCGTGCCAGGCACTTTGTAAAGACCCTGGGCGCAGTAGATAAGCCAAAGGGCAGTGCAGAGAAAGTACAGTTGTGTACCTACCATAAATGTAGACGTTTGAGTGTATTCACTGTTGCAGTCATTACTCTTGGGTTATCCTGCTGGCAGGCTGCCCGCAGTCGGCCTGAATTCCAAAGTCTAGGTCCGGCGTTGGTTGCTGTCGCCTCTTCCCTGACGTCAGTGCGCCAGGGGTATAAAAGATGCAGCCGACGCCATTTTCTTCAGTGTTTCTTGCCCCAGATGTCAGGTGCCCCCAAATTGCTAGGCTGAAAATTATGCCAATAAGTATGCATGCAAAAAAATAGTTTTCCTTCATCTACAAGCAAATACACCACATAGGTTGTATAGGATAGAGAAGTACAGATAAGTCCCAGCAAAGACAAGGGGGATGGTGGGTGGGTAACCTGGACTGCAACAGTGAATACACTCGAACATCTACATTTACGGTAGGTTCACAACTGTACTATGTTCATCGTGTTTCACTGTTGCAGTCATTACTCTTGGGTTAAATCCCAAAGCTGAGGATGGGTGGCTGGGCTAAATAGGATTAGGAGAGGCTATGAGGCCCTGCAGAAAGTACGGTTTTGTACCTACCATAAATGTAGATGTTCGAGTGTACACCCTGCTGCAGTCATCACACTTGGGTTATCCTGTGGTCAGGCGGTCCCGCAGTCGGCCGGAATTCCAAAGTCTTGGTCCGGCATCGGTTGCTGTCGCTTCTTCCCTGATGTCAGAGCGCCAGGGGTATATATAATGCATCCGACGCCATTTTCTTCAGTTTTTCTTGCCCCAGATGTCAGGTGCCCCCAAAAAGGTGGTCAGTAATTAGTACAAATTTTAGAAATTTTAGCACAAACACAAAATCCCTCCAGCTATAAGCAAATACATCAGGAAAGTATTGCAGAGATTTAGCCAGTTAGATCAGAGGGGATGGAGGGAGGGTAACCTGGACTGCAGCAGGGTATACACACGAACATCTACATTTATGGTAGGTACAAAACCGTACTATGTTCATCATGTTACCCTGCTGCAGTCATCACACTTGGGTAGAATCCCAAAGCTAAGGATGGGTGGAGGAGTCATAAAGGGTTAGAGGAGGCTAGAAGGCCCTGCAGAACTGCAGTGGCAAAGCCAGCTCTAGTCTTAGAGTAAAGTGGTAAGTGATAGTGTTTGGTAAAGGTGTGTACTGAACTCCAAGTTGCAGCTTCCAAAATCTCCTTGGTTGGAACCCCCCTGAGGAAGGCTGTAGATGTAGCTGTTGGCCTGGTAGAGTGGGGCCTAATGGTAGCAGGAACTGGTTTTCCATGATGGGTATAGCAAAAACGAATGTGATGTCCTATCCATTTGGAAATGGTTTGTTTTGATATAGCCTTCCCTTGTGAAGCTGTAGCATAGGATACAAAGAGTTGGTCAGATTTTCTGAAAACCTTAGCTTTATCCAAGTAGTAACGAAGTTGCCTCTGAATGTCCAAGGAATGCAGGAGTCTTTCTCCTTTGTTCTGTGGATTTGGGAAGAAGGTGGGTAAGTGGATGGTTTGATTTAAAGCCACACTGGAAACCACCTTAGGCATGAAGGAAGGATTAGTTCGTAGGGAAACTCTGTCTTGATGGAAAATGAGGAAAGGTTCCACTGCCATTAGTGCCTGCAGCTCTGAGACTCTTCTGGCTGAAGTTATTGCTAGCAGCAGGGCAGTCTTCCATGATATAAACTGTAGATCTGCAGAGAAAATTGGTTCAAAGGGAGGTAGTGTAAGTTTTTCCAGAAAAAAATTGAGGTCCCATGTTGGTGTAGGTGCTCTCCTGGGGGGGCCTAATATTTTTTGCCTCTCTGAGGAACTGCCTTAGACGTGGATGTGAAAATAAGGGTGGAGACGTGTTGTGGGCTGAAACAGCTGATGCGTGGATTTTAATGGAAGAAAAAGAAAGTCCGTTGTGCAACATCTCGGTTAAATACTGTAGAATCTGAGGCATGTGAGGCTGAAGTGTATTTTGGCCTTTAGCTTGGTTCCAGGCGCAAAACCTTTTCCATTTTTCCGAGTAGGCCTTTCTGGTGCTGAGGCCTCCTAGCTTCCAGAATAACATCCATAACTGCTTGAGAAAGAGGAGCTAGCTGGATGCTTAGGTGATTTCCCATGCAGCCAGATTTAAGGTTTTGAGCTGGCTGTGTAGAATCTGATTGTTTTGCTGTGTGAGCAAATGGGCAATTTGTGGTAAAATCCAAGGTGGGCCCTGGGCCATATTCCTTAATAGTGGGTACCAGTGCTGGCGTGGCCAGTCTGGGGCTATGACTATCAGTCGTGGTCTCTCCTTTCTGACTTTCAGAAGCACCTTTGTGAGGAGAGGCAATGGAGGGAAGGCATATACTGTCAGGTTTTTCCAACTGAATGAGACTGCGTCCATTTTCCAAGCTTGATGGTGAAGTGTCCTTGTACAAAATGTTATCTGATAGTTTTGGGGGCTGGCAAACAGGTCTATACCTGGAAGGCCCCATTTTTGAGTTATCATTGCAAATACTTGTGGATCCAGCTTCCACTCGTGGGGATCCATGATGTTTCTGCTGAGGTCATCTGCCAAAGTGTTCTTTTTTCCTGGCAGAAATTGAGCTTGTAGCTGAACTTGGTAAGCCAGTGCTGTGTTCCACAAGGTCATTGCTTGCCTGCATAGAGGGTAGGAGTGTGTACCCCCTTGTTTATGTACCACATTACTGTGGTGTTGTCCATCCTTATTGTAAGTTGTCCTGGATGTAATAGGTTCTTGAAGGCTGTCAGAGCATTCTGTACAGCTAGCATCTCTTTTTGATTGATGTGCAGATTCCTTTGATCTGCAGTCCATATGCCTTGAACGCACTGTCCTGCCATGTGTGCCCCCAGGCGTAGTCCGATGCATCTGTTGTCATAGTTTGCCTGGCTGGGGGCAAGGTGAAAGGCTGACCCTTGTTGAGGTGACATGCCTGTGACCACCATAGAAACTCCTGTTGTAGGCAGGGAATGAGAGATATCATTGTGTCCAAGCTCTGTTGAGACCATACGCTTTTTAGGTACCACCGTAATTTCTTCATATGCAGCTTTGCAAATGGTATTAGTAGAATGCAAGATGCCATGAAGCCCAAGGCCTGCAGAATTTTTCTTGCAGGGAGTTGGGTCTTTGTTGCCATTGTTTTGAAATATTGAGTCAGTTGTAGTTGTTTGTCTGGCGTCAGATATGCCTTCTGGGCTGTTGTAATCAAGCTGGCACCCAGGAATGTCATATTTTGTGAGGGTACTAGTTTTGATTCCTTTTCGTTTACTGTGTACCCCAGGCAACTTAGATGTTTTACAAAAGCCAGATGTTGTAAGAGGATGTCCTTGCTTTCTGCTTGGATGAGGCAGTCATCCAGGTATGGGTATATTTGAATTCCTCTTTGTCTGCAGTATGCAATTACTGGTGCCAGGCATTTTGTGAAGACCCTGTGCGCAGTGGATAAGCCAAAGGGCAGTGCAGAGAATTGGTAATAGGTTGAACCTGCAATGAAACGGAAGTATCTTCTGCAACTTTGTCTGATAGGGACATGCAGGTATGCCTCCTTGAGGTCCAATGTTACTAGCCATGCTTTCTTGCCCAACATGGGAAGAAGCTGCTGTAGTGTTAGCATCTTGAATTTCGGTACTTGTAACAAGGTATTTAGAGTTGAAAGGTCCAGAATTGGTCTCCAGGCATTGTCCTTTCTGGGGACTAGAAACAGTCTTGAGTAAAATCCTTGGCCTTGCTCCCATGTAGGTACCAGTTGAATGGCTCTCATGTCCATGAGAGCTGTAATTTGTTTTTGTGCCTCTGCCCATTGATTTTGTGGCAGGTTTGGCATTCCTCTTTTCATTGGCAAGGTGTGGAAATGGAATCTGTATCCTCGTGAAATTATGTCTAGGACCCATTTGTCCTTTGTGACAATGTGCCAATTGCCTGAAAAAAGTGCGAGTTTTCCTCCCAAGGGAGCTGCCAAGAGAGTGTTGCTTGGCCAGATGAGGTGTAAGTCATTGAGTTTGCCTTCTAGTAGTTTGGGGCCTGTCTTCTCCTCCCTTCTGTGTTGTAGTGCCCCATTGTCGAGGTTTGTATTGGGCTTGTGGTTGTCCTCTGCCTCTTGGACGTCTGTATTTACCCCTCTGTGGTCTGTCAGTAGCTGGAAAGGACCAATTTTTTGTTGGCCAATTTCTGCTGAAGCGAGGGGGCTGTACCTGTAGAAAATCTTTGACTGTCTGCATAGATTTTGCCTTATCCTCCATTTTCTTTAAGACTTCTTCTGCTTTAACTCCAAATAGAACATCCTGCTGTAAGGGAGCATCTAGAAGCTTTGCTTTAACATGATCAGGCAGAGTTTGTTCCTTTAACCAAGCATGCCTATGTATAACAGACCCACTGACAGCTGCTCTGCAGGAAGCCTCCAAAGAATCAAACCCACATTGTAAAGTATGTTTGCCCACCTGTTCTGTTGCATGCAACAGATCCTGCATTTCTTTCAATTCAGACTGTTGAGGGAGCGTGCTCATTTTTGTCTTAACTGAGACATTAGAAATTGCTGATATTTTAGCATGTGAAATTGGCAATTTAGTGCTCTCATAGCTAGAGTGGCTGAGGTGTAAACCTTTTTCCCCCACCTGTCTAGTGCTCTGGAGTCCCTTTCAGAGGGTACAGGATTTTTTGCCATGGAAGCCTTAGCCCCTTTGGGACCCTGGGAGATAGTCTCTGGATCAGCAACAGGGCTTTTATAAAGGAATTTGTGGGAGTCAGGCACTCTATAGTATCTGTCTGGTTTGGCTGGAGCAGGAGGCAGAGAATCTGGGTTCAAACTAGATTGTAAGTAAACATCATCCACAATGTCTAAAACTGGGGGGATGGCAAGAGGTCTGTGCTGGGGGAGTAAAAGAAAAGTACAGTTTTGTACCTACCATAAATTTAGATGTTCGAGTGCTAATACAGCCGCAGTCATAACAGATGGGTTCTCCTGCCGTCAGGCGGGTCCTCGGTCGGCCGAATTCCAAAGTCTAGGTCCGGCGTCGGTTGTTGTCGCTTCTTCCCTGACGTGAGAGCGCCAGGGGTATAAAATAACCAGCCGACGCCATTTTCTTCAGTTTTTCTTGCCCCAGATGTCAGGTGCCCCCAGAAGGAAGGCAATACATAAATTTGTGTGATAAAGCAATGCAATATAATCAAAATATAGTAGTGCAAGCAAATACATCAAGAATGAATACCCCAATCAGGTAGCATGAGGAGGTGTTAGCCAATAGGCCTGTCCCAAGAGGGGAAGGAGGGAAACCTTGACTGCAGCTGTATTAGCACTTGAACATCTACATTTATGGTAGGTACAAAACTGTACTATGTTCATCGTGCATACAGCTGCAGTCATAACAGATGGGTAGAATCCCAAAGCTAAGAAAGGGGTGGTAGGCACTAGGTGGAACTAGGAGGAGCCAGAATGTCCTGCAAGACTGCAGTGGCAAAGCCCGCTCTAGATTTGGAGTATAATGGAAGGTGGTAGTGCTTGGAGAAGGTATGCACAAAACTCCAAGTGGCTGCTTCCAAAATATCTTTGGTAGGAACTCCTCTGAGAAAAGCTGCAGAGGTAGCTGTGGCCCTTGTGGAGTGAGATCTGATGCCTGTAGGTACAGTGTTGCCATGAAAAGAATAGCAAAAGCGTATGCAGTGGGCTATCCATTTTGAGATAGTCTGTCTGGAAATTGGCTTTCCTTGAACTCCTATAGCATAGGACACAAAAAGCTGATCTGATTTCCTGAAAGGCTTTGTTCTGTCCAAATAGTAATGCAGTTGTCTGTGGATGTCCAAGGAATGTAGTAATCTCTCCCCTTTGTTTTGAGGATTAGGATAAAATGTAGGTAAGTGTATAGCCTGATTCAAAGCTACCCTGGATACCACTTTTGGCATAAAGGACAGGTTGGTTCGTTAGGAAACTCTGTCCTGATGGAAGATGATGAAAGGCTGCACAGCCATGAGAGCTTGTAGTTCCGATACCCTATGAGCTGAGGTAATAGCCAGAAGGAAAGCTGTTTTCCAGAACAAATTGCAAATCTGATGAGGCAGCTGGCTCAAAAGGAGGCAAGGTCAGTTTTTCTAGAAGGAAATTGAGATCCCAAGCAGGTATTGGTTGTTTCCTTGGTGGTTTTAGATTCTTAGCCCCTCTGAGGAACTGTCTTAAGAGGGGGTGAGAGAATAAGGGTGGATCAGTGTTGTATTCTGCAGAAATGGCTGAGGCATGGATTTTGATGGAGGAGAAAGAAAGTCCACTGTTTAGCAGCTCAGCTAGATACTGTAATATTTGAGGTAAATTCAGTTTTCCAGGATCCTGGCCCTTTTTCTCATTCCAGACAAAACCGTTTCCATTTTGCGGAGTAAGCTTTTCTGGTAGACGGCCTTCTGGCCTCCAAAATGACATCCTGCACCTCCTTGGAGAGTAGGGTCTGTTGTGATGCTAAGGAATCTTCCATGCGGCTAGATTGAGTGTTTTTAGCTGACTGTGAAGAGTTTTGAAGCTGTGCTGAGTCAGAAGAAGAGGCATTAGAGGCAGGGTCCATGGTGGGGAATGCGTCAGGCTCCTCAGGAGTGGGTACCAGTGTTGTCTTGGCCAGTCTGGAGCAATGAGAATCATCTTTGGTCTGTCTGCTCTGGTTTTTAATAGAACTTTGGGCAGCAGAGGAAGAGGTGGGAAAGCATAAACTGTCATTGATGTCCAAAAGAGAGAGCGTCCACTCTCCAGGCCTTTGGATGAAAAATCCTTGAGCAAAATTTTGTCAATTGGTGATTTTCGTGGGAGGCAACGAGATCTATGTCTGGCCTTCCCCATGCTTGGATTATCTCTGTAAAAACTTGAGGATGCAACTTCCATTTGTGTGGATCTGTCATATTTCTGCTTAGGTTGTCTGCCAGCGTGTTTTCCTTGCCTGGCAAGTACTGTGCTTGTAGTTTGATTTGTAAGTCCAGGACCATGTTCCAAAGTGACATGGCCAGTCTGCATAGGGGGTATGAATGGGTTCCTCCCTGTTTATTTATGTACCATATTACTGTGGTGTTGTCCGTCCTTATCAATAGTTGACCTGGTTGCAGGAGGTCTTTGAAAGCTACAATAGCATTTATTACTGCTAGCATTTCCTTTTGATTGATATGTAGGTGCTTTTCTTTTTGGGACCATTTGCCCTGAATGCACCGATCTGTCATGTGCGCCCCACCAGGCGTAGTCCGAGGTGTCTGTTGTGATGACTTGCTTTGCTTGAGGCTTGCTGAATGGGAGACCTGTGTTTGCTTGGCATGCTTGAGCCCACCACAGAAATTCCTTTTGAAGACATGGAATTAGTGGTATTATTGTTTCCAGGCTGTGGCTGTGTTGAGACCATAGGTTTTTCAGGTACCATTGAAGTTTCCTCATATGCAGCTTTGCACATGGGATTAGTAAGATGCAAGATGCCATGAATCCCAGAGCCTGCAGGATTTTCCTTGCAGTCAGCCTGGTGCAATTTGCTAGTGTTCTGAAGTATTGAGTTAGTTGCCCCTGCTTCTCTGGCGTGAGGTAGGCCATCTGGGTGTTTGTGTCCAAGTTGGCACCCAGGAAAATTATTTTCGAGAGGGTATTAGCCTTGATTTCTTTTTGTTGACTGTGTATCCCAGAGAATTCAACAACATTATTACATAAGCCAGATGTTTCAGAAGAATGTGCTTGCTGTCCGCTTGGATCAGGCAGTCGTCCAAATAGGGGTATATTTGTATCCCTTGAAGTCTGCAGTAGGCAATTACTGATGCCAGGCATTTCGTGAATACTCTGGGCGCAGTAGATAAGCCAAAGGGCAACGCAGAGAATTGATAATGGGTTGAACCTGCAAGAAATCGGAGGTATCTTCTGCAATTTTGTCTGATTGGGACATGCAGGTATGCCTCCTTGAGGTCCAATGTTACCAGCCAAGACTCCTTGCCCAGCATGGGAAGAAGCTGCTGTAGAGTGAGCATCTTGAATTTTGGCAGTAGAAATGTGTTTAGGATGGATAGGTCCAAAATAGGTCTCCAATCTTTTCCCTTCCTTGGTACCAGGAATCGTCTGGAATAAAAACCTTGACCTTGTTCGTGTGTAGGTACCTCTTGAATAGCTTTCATGTCTATGAGATCTGAAATTAGTCTTTGTGCCTCTGCCCTTTGATTGTGTGGCAGGTTTGGCATGCCTCTCATTTTTGGAAGGGTGTGAAAATGGAATCTGTAGCCTTTCTTTATAATGTCCAGGATCCTTGTGACAATATGCCTATTTTTTGAAAATAATGCCAGTTTTCCGCCTAATGGTGCTGCCATTTGAGTCTTGCTTGGCATGCAAAGGGGAAAGTCATTGGGCTTGCTTTCTGAATGGTTGCGAGTTATCCTCACCACCTCTTTGTGTAGGAGCTTGCCACTGTCTGCCTCTAAACGATCCTTGGGATTGCCCTCTGCCCCTCGGGCGCCTGTATCTACCTCTTTGGGGTCTGTCCGTGGCTGGAAAGGACCAATTTTTGGAAGGCCAATTTCTACTGAAACGTGGGGGTTGTACCTGTAGAAAGTCTTTCACTGTTTGCATTGATTTAGCCTTTTCCTCCATTTTCCTTAATACCTCCTCAGCATTAGCACCAAATAATACATCCTTTTGTAGAGGGGCATCTAGTAATTTGGCTTTGACATGATCTGGTAAGGTTTGTTCCTTGAGCCAGGCATGCCTACGTATGACTGATCTTGTAACAGCAGCTCTACATGAGGCCTCTAGAGCATCAAAACCACATTGTAAGGTATGTTTACCCACTTGTTCTGCACTATGCATCAAATCCTGCAACTCCTTCAAGTCTGGTTGTTCAGGTTGTGACATTTTACTTCTCAATTGTGATAACAAGAACTGTTGGTACTTTAGCATATGGAACTGACAGTTTAATGCCCTCATGGTTAAGGTGGCCGAGGTATATACCGTTTTCCCCACCTTGCTAAGGATCTGGAATCTCTCTCGGAAGGCAATGGATTTTTAGCAGTGGAGGCCTTAATTCCCTTGGGGCCCTGTGAGATAGTTTCTGGGTCAGCAGCATGGCTTTTGTATAGAAATTGGTGTGAGTCAGGAACCCTGTAGTACCCGTCAGGCTTGACTGGAGCTGGAGGAAGAGAATCCGGGTTAAGGCAGGCCTCCGAGTACACATCATCTAGTATGTCCAAGACAGGAGGTATAGCTAGAGGCCTGTGCTGAGGTAGCAAGAGAAATTCCCTAAGCCTTTTCTTGGAATCTGAATAATCTTGGCCTTCCCAGTGGAAGTGTTCCCTTAAGGTATGCAAAGTTTCCCCAAATGAGTAATCCTCTGGAGGGGAGACAGAGGGGATAGACTCCTCAGCATCAGAATCTTCAAAAGGGGAGTAAGAATGTTCCTGTTCATCAGAGTGCTCTGAAAGATCAGAGGAGGGGGATTCTTCCTCCACTCTGGGCCTTTTGTCTGGGGGGGGGGGGGGTTGTGAACCCCTGATAAGAGTAATCAAATCCTCAGCCATTTTAAGCATCTGTTTTTTAGGCATGGGGCCTTGTGTAGCTGGTCTCTTAGAATGCATGGTTGCTTTAGACTTAGTGTAAGCCTTGATGGAAAAAGAACAGGAAGGTCTGAAGACACCTTGAGAGGAGGTAGACCTGTCCACATTTTGAGATTCACCGCCAAGAGTGGCTTTGGTATCTGTAGTCGGGGTGTGGGCCGAGGAGCCTGCGACCTCGGGCACAGGAGACACTGCCAATGTAGTGTCGTCAGTAGTCAGGGGCTGCGTAGGCGCCTCGCTGAGAACCGGACCACGTGTAGTCGGCTTTGGTGTGGTGTCGGTAGAGGCCGCGGACCTCGTGTGTCGGTCCTTGTCTTTGCGTTTTTTAGACAAAACTGGAGTCGGAGTATCCGATGACATAATATAGTTAAAATGTTTGGCCAAAATAATGCTGGGCGAACTCCGCCTGATGCTTAATGGTGCGTTTATTGAAAGTAGCACAAAAGCGACAAACCGAGACGTCATGGTCTGGGCCTAAACAAGGAATACAGAGGGAATGAAAATCCTTATGCGGTATTTGCTTCCCACATGAAATACAATTATTAACTTTGTCTGACATCGGTCTGAGGCAAGAAAAGTTTCCAACGGGTACTTAGCTTTCAAGAAGACTTCGGTTGCAAAATTTTCGTAATTTCAGGAGCTGGCCGACCGGCACTTGCGAACTGCTTCTGCTTCGGGCACCGCGCGGCAAGAAAGACTGAAGAAAATGGCGTCGGCTGGTTATTTTATACCCCTGGCGCTCTGACGTCAGGGAAGAAGCGACGACAACCGATGCTGGACCTAGACTTTGGAATTTGGCCGACCGAGGACCCGCCTGACGGCAGGAGAACCCATCTGTTATGACTGCAGCTGTATGCACGATGAACATCTCTCTGAGCCTTTTCTTTGAGTCAGAGTAGTCCTGACCTTCCCAGTGATAATGTTCCCTCTAGGCCTTTTGTCGGGTGGGGGTTGGGAACCCCTGATTAAAGACATCAAATCTTCAGCCATTTTAAGCATCTGTTTCTTAGGCATGGGGCCTTGAACTGGAGACTGAAGTGCAGTCTTTTTTGGTTTAATAGGAGTCTTTAGCTTAGGATACGTTTTTATGGTGAGCGTCGTTGGTCTGAAGACGCCTTCAGAAACCGAAGGTGTTTCTGCAGCACCGACATCTCTTTCTGCAGTGTCGTCGATAGGGGCTAACCAAAATGGCTGCGTCGGCCTAGCACTCTCCGCCAAAGGCTCCGAAGCGGTCTCGGGTTCCAAATCTGCGGTAGTCAGGGGCTGCGTCGGAGCCTCACTGAAGACCGGTGAACCGGAGACAGTACAGTTTTGTACCTACCATAAATGTAGATGTCCGAGAGGAATGCATCTGCAGTCTTAACAAATGGGTTGTCCTGTCGTCAGGCAGCCCTTCGGTCGGCCGGATTCCAAAGTCTGGGTCTGGCTTCGGCTGGTGTCGCACTTCACCCGACATCATTGCGGCAGTTCTTCGGGTATAAAGGCATCAGCTGACGCCATTTTCCTCAGTGTTTCTTGCCCCAGATGCCAGGTGCCCTCTTTGTTGGCTAAATTTGGATAAATGCCAAAGTTTCCAAATAGTAGAGAGCAAACACACAAAATAAACATGTATGTACATATATACAAACAAATACACCATAATAGATCCCCCCAAGCTAGCTGAAGATTGGTAAATACCCTAGGAGTACCTCAGAGGGGAAGGAGGGTGGGTAATCCTGACTGCAGATGCATTCCTCTCGGACATCTACATTTATGGTAGGTACAAAACTGTACTATGTCCTTCAAGGATGCATCTGCAGTCTTAACAAATGGGTAGAATACCATAGCTAAACTAGGGGAGGAGGAAATGAGAATAGATTATGGTGTAGTCAGGATCCCTTGCAAAACAGCAGTGGCAAAACCAGCACGGAATCTAGAGTATAGAGGTAAGTTATAATGCTTGGCAAATGTATGCACGGAGGTCCAAGTAGCAGCCTCTATAATGTCCTTGGTAGCCACTCCTCGTAAGAAAGCTGTGGTAGTGGCTGTGGCCCTTGTGGAGTGAGGCCTGATGTTCTCTGGAGTTTTCTTTCCATGGTAGGAGTAACAAAATCTAATGCAATTTCCTATCCATTTGGAGATTGTTTGTTTAGAAATTGGTTTTCCTTCCTTTCCTGTTGCATAAGCTACCAGAAGCTGGTCAGTTTTTCTATTGTTTTTTGTCCTGTCCAGGTAGTAGCGTAATTGTCTGTGTACATCCAAGGTATGCAAAAGCTTTTCTCCCCTGTTCTGTGGAATGGGGAAGAATGTAGGAAGGTGGATAGCCTGATTTAAAGAGACTCTGGATACCACCTTAGGCATGAATGTAGGATTTGTTCTCAAGGACACTCTGTCTTGATGGAAGATCAGGAAGGGTTTTACTGCCATTAATGCCTGTAGTTCAGAGACCCTTCTTGCTGAAGTTACTGCCAGCAGGAAAGCAGTCTTCCAGGATAAGTATTGCATTTCTGCTGTAGCTGCTGGCTCGAAAGGAGGTAGAGTCATCTTTTCTAGCACAAAGTTCAAGTTCCATGCTGGCAATGGAGGTTTCCTGGGGGGTTTTACATTTTTAATTCCCCTCAGAAACTGTCTGAGCAGAGGATGCGGGAAGACAGGAGGATTCAAGCTGTATTCTGCTGAAATAGCTGATGCATGTATCTTGATGGAGGAATAGGACAGGCCTGTATGGAAGAGCTCCGCCAAGTACTCCAGGATGTTGGCTATGTTCACCAGTGTCACATCTTGCCCCTTTGCAGTACTCCATATGAGATATCTTTTCCATTTTGCTGCATAATTCTTTCTTGTTGAAGGTCTACGAGCCTCCAGGATTATGTCTTTAACCCTTTGGGATAAATCTGGGTTAATTGTTTATTTTTTATTTATTTATTTTACATTTGTTGACCGGGCTAGTCTGGCTGGATAACAAGTCCATTTTCAGCAGAGGCCCGAGGAGAAAAGCTCCACTATCTACTAGTACATTTCAAAATCAAAAAAGAATTTTCTCAGGAAAATACATCATTAAAACGTTGCAAGGGAGGTATACAACCAGAAAAGTAACAAGTTTCCTCATTTTAAAATAAGAAAGATATCATTATTCAAGTTTAACAAATTTACAGAGAGGTATCATACTTATAGTTTTAATAGAGGTAGGATCATAAACAGAAGTTGGAGTGGAGAGGTAAGGAGTAGAGGAGTAAGACAGTAATAAATAAAATAATTTAGTCAAGTGTGCTGCAGGAACAGAGCCAGTGGTTTTGGAAGTATAGTTTAATTTTCTGTTTGAAAAGAGGCAAAGATGTAGTCAAAGTTATGTCAGTAGGAAGAAGATTCCAGTTCCTACCTATAGTATTAGTGAAAAGACACTCCCGCGCAAAGTTGTTTGACTTAATTGCTTTGGCCATTAGTTTATGAGATGAGCGTAGGGAGTTGAGATTGTTATAGGGGATTATCAGTTGGGAAAGTATTGGTGTGTGGTCAGGTTGATAAAGTATATTATGAGCAATCGAGAGTTGAGGGATAAGCAAGTAGTTTTGGAATTCAAGCCAGCCTAGAAGTTTTAGGTTTAGACAGTGGTGGGTTCTGAAGGGATTACCAGTGGCAAAGCGGGCAATATTATTGTAGCAGGTTGTTAATTTAGCTAGATTGCTTTTTTAAGATTGGTATAAATAGATGAAGCATATAGAAGTGAAGATAAGAGATGTGATTGGGCTATTTTGGTTCTAGTTGCAGGGGTGAGAAAAGATTTAATTCTATATAGGGATCCTATTTTTCTGTTAACTAATTTGATAGTGTAGTTAATGTGTTGGTTGAAGGAGAGATTGTTGTCGATAGTTATACCTAGCAGTTTTGTAGTAGAGTCAGGTGTGATGATAGTGTTTGTGTTAGAGGAGATGGAGAAGTGTAAGGGGGTGGTACGAGAGGTGGGGGTGAAAAGGAGGAGTTTAGTTTTTTTGGCGTTAAGTAGGAGGAATCGTTTTGAGAACTATGTTTCAGCAGTATTAAATACGTTTTGGGTGAGTGAGATCAGTTCTGTGGTGGAAGGAGCAGAACAGATAAGGGTTGAATCGTCTGCATATTGAATGCATGTTGCTTGTGGGATAGCAGAGTGAAGATCATTGATGAAGAGAGAGAAAAGAAGGGGACCAAGAATGGAGCCCTGAGGAACTCCGATGGAAATAGGCAAAGAAGAGATATGGTTTTCCCATATGACTGCTTGCTGCCTGTTGCTAAGATCTGAAGTGAACCATTTTATAGTTAGGTTGTCGGTGATAGAGATTCAAGAATGTTGGTTAAGACAGAGTGATTGACCATGTCGAATGCTTTTGAGAGATCAATGAAAAGAGCAGAAGAGAGAAGATTATTGTTCGATTTTTGTTGATAGTATCTGTAAAAGAAAGAAGGGCAGTGGTGGTGCTGTGATGAGGTCTAAAGCCATGCTGACATGGAGCTATTATGTTGTGAAGAGACAGATATTGTACTAGTTGCTGGTGAATGCATTTTTCCATAATTTTTGCTAGGGGTGAGAGTAGAGCAATTGGTCTATAGTTGGAGTAGTCAGTAGAGTTTCCTCCTTTATGTAGGGAATAATGTGAGAGACTTTCCAGATTTCTGGGATGGATCCTTCTTGGATAGTTCTGTTTATGAGTATGGATATAGGGTATGCGATTTCTTTGGCTGCTTTTTGGAGGAAAAGTGAGGGTAGCTTATCAGCTGAAGGAGTACAAGGTTTCAGTTTGTGAATGAGTTTATAGATGTAAGAAGTAGATGTAGGTTTTAGAGAGAAGTTGTAAGAAGAGCTAGCTGGGTTGTTTGGGGGGTAGTAGTTGTTGGTATTCATTTGTCTAGCTAGGGATTGAATAGTTTCTGAGAACAAAGAGTTAAAAGTATTAGCAGTCAGGAGAGGAGTGTCTGGGTTGGCATTTAGTGGGGAGGGAGTTTTGGCAGTACCTGGGAGAGGAGTCTGTTAACAGATAACCAAAATTGTTTGGAGTTGTTAAGATGTGTTTGCTGAAGTTCACAGTAGTATTTTTTCTTGTCTGAGATTACAGCTTTTTTAGCTTGATTTCTAAGCTGGCGGAAGTAAAGGAAATCTGGGTTATTTCTGTGGCATCTCCATTTGGTCCAGACTTTATTTCTGGTAAGGATGAGTTTTTTAGTGTCTTTGGAGAGCCAAGGGGCAGTTTTTGACTTCATTCTAATGGATCTCTCTGGAGCATGTCTATCAAGAATGGCTAGGAAAGTAGTATTAAAGAATATAACTGCATCATCAAGAGGAAGTGTTTTTAAGGAGTTCCAGTTACAGATGCTGAGTTCATCCTGAAAAAGGTTAATATTAAAATTCTTGGTAGAGCGAATTAGTTGGATATTAGGGGTATTTACACAATCTGACTTTTCTCTAGAGATATAAGTTAGGAAGTGGTCACTGATATCATCTGGCAAGGTACCTACGTTATATATTTTGTTATTATTGTTTGTGAGTATCCAATCTAGTATGCTTTCTCTTTTAGTGTGCTTATTTATTCTGGTGGTAGAGGTGATAGTTTGGGAGAAACTGTGTAGATTAATATGAGAGGATGGGTTTTCAGCATTAATATTACTCCAATCTATGTTAAAGTCACCTAGGATTATTGTTTCTTGTGGGTAGGTGGTAGAAACCCAACTAAGAAAGTCTTCTAATATTGGAATATTGTTACCTGGAGGTAGATATAAGCATATGATATAAAGGGCTTTTTTAGCATTTAGTTGGAGTTTAGTTGTAATGGCTTCTATTTTGCTATCCTGGTTAGGACATGTTGGTAGAGTAGTAATGTTAAGTTGATTTTTAAAAAGGATTGCTACTCCACCCTTACGTTTTGCTCGGTCTTGTCTAAGTATGTTATAGCCTTGGGGTATTATCTCAGAATCCTTGGTGCTTGATTTAAGCCAGGTTTCTGAGAGGCAAAGAATGTCGAAAGAGTGGGTTTCTAGGAGGGCATGAAGGTGGGGTATTTTATTGTTTATACTTTGAATGTTAAGGTGCCCAATGAGGAGTTGATGTTTAAGATTTGAAGAGCATATTTGAGGGGTGAGGTCGGTTGGGCCTGGGTTGGGGTGAATGTCACCATCTAGTAAGGTGGGATTACCTAGTTTGTCTATTATGTTATTGTTTGGTAAGGTTAGAAGTTTAGGTTTTTTATCTGAGGGTGGGATATATTTGAGGTGAGATAGTCTGTGAAATCTGGGAAGAAGGTAATTAGGGGTGGATTTAGTATTGGAGTATGATGTGAAGGTGTATATGGTTGAGGTCTGTTTTTGTGTGGAAGTAGGCAGGATGGTAAGTGAGGTTTCAAAGAAGGTAAGATGGTAAGTGGAAAATAGGGTGGTTAAGAGTAGGACTGATAGAATACAGAGTGTTGGAGAGTAGGGAGTCATTGTTTACAGAAAAATAAGGACAGAAGAGAGAGAAGATAGAAAGATAAGGGAGATTAGTTAGGTAGGGGTTAGTGAGCCTGTTAAGAAGGGTAGGGGGGAGCTGTAGTATATTAAAAATATATCAGAGAGGGGTGAAGATGGTGGAGAGAGTGGAAGGATCAAGGAGAGAAATAGTATGAGAGTTGTAAAGTTAAGGTAAAGGGGAAGGAAGTAGAGAGGACCAGGAGGAAGAGGTAAGTAGTAGGAGGGGTGTATAGAGGGGTGGGGTTAGACAAAGAAAGGGTAGGATAGGTCAGTAGGGTGTAGGGGGTGTGTCATAATTGCTGTTATGTAATGTTCCAGGCAGTTAGCTGCAGAGTTTTTAGGTTTGGATGCAGTATGTTGTAGTTGGTCTGTGTCAGCAGTAATGGGATCAGGGGCAGTTTCCATATTTGTTCCCGGGACATGCTCCTCAGCAGTGGATACCAATGTTGTCTTGGCCAGTCTGGGGCTATCAGGATGATCCTCGGACGTTCCTCTTTGATCTTGAGAAGCACCTTGTGCATCAAAGGAAGTGGTGGGAATGCGTATGCTGTCAGGCTTTTCCAACTGAAGGATAGGGAGTCCACCTTCCAAGCAAGTGGGTGGTAAGTCCTTGTGCAGAATTTCTTCAACTGGTGATTGCATGGGGATGCAAACAAGTCTATTTGTGGTAATCCCCATTCTCTTGTGATGGTTTTGAAAATGTCCGGATGCAGCATCCATTCGTGGGCATCTGTTGTAGTTCTGCTTAATATGTCTGCTAGAATGTTTTCCTTCCCTGGTACATAAATTGCCTGTAACTGAATGTTGTAGCTCAGACCCACATCCCATAGGTCCAGTGCCAGCCGGCATAGGGGTATGAGTGTGTGCCTCCCTGTTTGTTGATGTACCACATAACTGTGGTGTTGTCTGTCCTTATCATCAACTGGCCTTCTTGGAGAAGAGGTCTGAATGCCTGGATTGCCAATTTTACTGCCACCATTTCTTTTAGATTTATGTGCAGATGCAGCTGGTCTTGGGTCCATAGGCCTTGAATGCACTTGTCCATCATGTGTGCCCCCCAACCGAGGTCTGAGGCATCTGTCGTGATAGTCTGTCTTGGTTGACTTTTGCAGAAGGGCAGTCCTGTGTTTGATTGACAGGCCTGAGCCCACCATAAGAACTCTTGTTTCAGGCATGGGATCATTGGAATTTTGGTTTCTAGGCTGTGCTTGTGCTGAGACCACAAATTTTTTAGGTACCACTGTAGCTTTCTCAAATGAAGCCTGGCATGAGGGACCAGAATTATGCAGGATGCCATGAAGCCGAGAGCTTGTAGCACTTTTCTTGCAGTTAGATGGCTGTGCTTTGTTAATGCCAAGAAGTAGAGAGGAAGTTGCTCTTTCTTTTCTGCATTTAGAAATGCCATTTGTTTTGATGTGTCCAGTTCTGCACCCAGAAAGGTTATTATTTGGGATGGAATCAGCCTTGACTTTTTTGTATTGACTGTATATCCCAGGGCTTGTAGCAGGTAGATGACTCTTTGTAAGTCTTCTGTTAATTTGTTTTTGTTGTCCGCTTGTATCAGGCAGTCGTCCAGCTAGGGATAGATTTGAATTCCCTGAAGTCTGCAATGAGCGATTACTGATGCCAGGCATTTCGTGAACACTCTGGGCGCAGTAGATAAGCCAAAGGGCAATGCTGAGAATTGATAATGCTCTGATCCTGCAAGAAATCTGAGGTATCTTCTGCAAATTGGTCTTATGGGGACGTGCAGGTATGCCTCCTTGAGATCTAGAGTTACCAGCCAAGACTCCTTGCCCAGCATGGGAAGAAGCTGCTGTAGGGTCAGCAGTTTGAATTTTGGAACAATGAGGAATGTGTTTAAAGCGGACAGGTCTAGAATAGGCCTCCATTTGTTTTCTTTTCTTGGTACCAGGAAGAGCCTGGAGTAAAATCCTTCCTTGCTCCATAAATGGTACCTTTTCCACAGCTCGCATTCTTAGTAATTGAGATATTTGTTTTAGAGCTTCTGCCCTTTGAGAAGGTGGTAGGTTTGGCATTCCTCTCTTTCCGGGTAGTGTATGGAAATGGAACCTGTAACCTTTGTCTATAGTCTGCAAAATCCATTTTTCTCTTGTAATGCAGTGCCAGTTTTTTGAAAATAATGTTAGCTTTCCGCCTAAGGGTGCTTCCAGTTGTTCCCTGGTAGGCGGTGCCACCGCCAAGTCACTGTGATTGAGTTGTTGTAGTGGTGGTGGCTGTATCCGTGCCTCGTTGGTTGTTACCTTGCCACAGGCGACCCCTGTAGGCACCCTTGGGATTGGTTTCTGCCTCTAGAGCGCCTATTCCTGCCTCTTTGTGCCTTAGAGGAGTCTGGAAAGGACCAATTCTTGGAGGGCCAGTTCCTGCTAAACCTTGGAGGTTGAACTTGTAAGAAATCTTTTACTGTTTGCACAGATTTTGCTTTCTCTTCCATCTTTTTTAGTACCTGCTGTGCGGGGGCACCAAATAAATTGACCTTGTCCATAGGTGCATCCAAAAGCTTAGATTTGACATGGTCAGGTAATGCCTGTTCTTTCAACCATGCATGCCTCCTGATAACCGTGCCAGTCATGGCTGATCTAAAGGAAGCCTCCAGTGCATCATAGCCACATTTTAAAGAATGGTTACTAACCTGCTGTATGTTATGTAACATTTCTTGAACATACTTTTTATCTATAGATTCTTCAGAGGACAGTTTTTTAGTCAACTGGCCAAGCATAAACTCTTGATATTGAATCATATGAAATTGGCAGTTCAAAGCTCTAGCTGACAAAGTAGCAGAGGTGTAAACTTTTTTACCCCATCTCTCTAAGGACCTGGATTCCCTTTCAGAGGGAGGGTTTTAGAAGAAGTAGCTGCTACAGCTTTAGGGCCCTGGGAGATAGTCTCTGGATCTGCAAAGGGGCCTTATATAAGTGGTGATGAGTGTCCGGGACCCTGTAGTACCTATCGGGCTTAGCAGGAGCCGGAGGTAAAGTATCAGGAGTAGTGCAAGCATCATTAAATGCATCATCAACAACAGATAGAACTGGAGGTATAGCTAAAGGCCTATGCTGTGGCAAGTGTAGAAAGGTCCTAAGCCTTTTCTAGAGTCTGAGAAATCTTGGCCCTGCCACTGAAATTGTTCCCTCATAGCATGCAAGGTTTCCCCAAAGGAAAATTCCTCAGGAGGAGAGGCTGAAGGGATGGACTCCTCAGCATCAGAGTCTTCGTAAGGAGAGTAAGAAGCCTCAGGAGGGTCTGTATGTTCTGAGTCATCAGAGGAATCATCTGTGGCTACTGGCTCAGGGGGCTCTGCTCTAGGCCTCTTTTCTGGAGGAGGGAGAGAGGCCCTGTCTGGATGAGGCTGGGATCCACGAATTAAAGAGATGAGATCCTCTGCCAAAGAAAGCATATGGGAGCTGGAGCTGGGCCTGTGAGAGGGGGGCTTGGCAGGCCCAGGTTTTGAAGCTTTGGCTGCTTTAGCCCTGGCAAAGGCCTTAATAGACATAGCTGGAGGAGGCCTAGCAGCTCCACGTGTAGGGGTAGAAATATCAAGGGGAATGGTGTCTGATAATTCCTGTGAAACCGCAACAGAAGGTTGGATTTCAGAAGCCGTTTCTACCAGGGTAGAAGAGGCCTCGGTAGAAGGCACGTTATCGGCTGAAGAAAGAACCGCTTGCTCGGTTTCGGCCGAAACAGAGACACTCGCGGGTTGCTTAACCGCGGTTTCGGCCGAAACCGCGGACCGCGAGTGTCGGTCCTTTTCTTTGCGCTTTTTGGTTATTTGCGTAGTCGGAGGATCCGACGGCATAATGTAGGCAAAATCGGAGCCGAAAATCTGTTCAGCAAAGTCCGAGCGACGTTTAAGCGTCCGCCGGTTAAAAGAAGCACAGGCTAGACAAGCTGCTACGTCGTGGTCTGGGCCTAAACAATGTATGCAATAGGAGTGGAAATCTTTATGAGGTATTTGTTTCCCACAAGATAAACAGTTATTAACTTTCTCTGACATCGGCTGAGGCAAGAAAGAGTCCCCAACGGGGTACTTAGCTTTATAGAAGTCTTCGAAGTAGTATTCGGTAGTAGTAATCTCTGGATCTGACCGACCGGCACTTGCGAACAGCTTCTGCTTGGCCACGCGGCAAGAAAGATTGAGGAAAATGGCGTCGGCTGATGCCTTTATACCCGAAGAACTGCCGCAATGACGTCGGGTGAAGTGCGACACCAGCCGAAGCCAGACCCAGACTTTGGAATCCGGCCGACCGAAGGGCTGCCTGACGACAGGACAACCCATTTGTTAAGACTGCAGATGCATCCTTGAATGACATCTGTCCAACCGAGGCCTCAGAGTCTGGCTTGGGTCTAGGCTGCCTGTCCTTATCCTTGCGTTTTTTGTGCACGCCGGTAGTCGGTTGCTCTGACGGCATTGTGTAGTTAAATTTTCTACCGAAGTAGTGTTGTGCGAAATCAAAGCGTCTTTTAATAGTACATTTATTAAACCTAGCACAAAAACGACAACCAGTGACGTCGTGGTCTGGGCCTAGGCAAGGTATGCAGTAAGAATGAAAATCCTTATGAGGTATTTGCTTCCCACAAGAAATACAATTGTTAACTTTTTCTGACATCGGTCTGAGGCAAGATAAGTTTCCCCAACGGGGTACTTAGCTTTATTGAAGACTTCGGATCTGAAATTCGACTTCGAAAATCTCAGGAGTCGGCCGACCGGCACTTGCGAACTGCTTCTGCTTCGGGCACCGCGCGGCAAGAAAGACTGAAGAAAATGGCGTCGGATGCATTATACATACCCCTGGCGCTCTGACATCAGGGAAGAAGCGACAGCAACCGACGCCGGTCCAAGACTTTGGAATTCCGGCCGACTGCGGGACCGCCTGATGACAGGATAACCCAAGTGTGATGACTGCAGCAGGGTAACACGATGAACATCTGCAGTGGCAAAGCCTGCTCTGGATTTAGAGTAAAGAGGTAAGTGGTAGTGCTTTGTAAAAGTGTGCACTGAACTCCAAGTTGCAGCCTCTAAGATGTCTTTGGTTGGTACTCCTCTGAGGAAGGCTGCTGAAGTGGCTGCTGCTCTGGTAGAATGAGGCCTAATGCCTTTAGGCACTGATTTGCCATGTTGAGAACAGCAGAAATGGATGCAATGACCTATCCATTTAGAAATAGTCTGTTTTGAGATAGCCTTTCCTTGTGATCCTGCAGCATATGACACTAAAAGTTGCTCAGTCTTTCTGAAAGCTTTAGTTCTGTCCAAGTAGAAGCGTAGCTGCCTGTGTATGTCCAAAGAATGCAGACTTTTCTCACCCTTGTTCTATGGGTTTGGATAAAAGGTAGGCAAGTGAATGGTTTGGTTGAGGGCCACACTGGACACCACCTTAGGCATAAAGGTTGGGTTTGTAACTCCGAGACTCGTCTTGCAGAGGTTATTGCTGAGAGCAGAGCTGTTTTCCAGGATAAGAATTTTATATCCTCTGTTGAGGCTGGCTCAAAAGGAGGCAGTGTGAGTTTTTCCAAGACATAATTGAGGTCCCATGCTGGAATTGGTGGTCTCCTTGGAGGCCTGATGTTTTTGGCCCCTCTGAGGTACTGTCTTATTAAAGGATGAGAAAAGATAGGTTGTTCCGTATTGTAATGGGCTGAAATGGCAGAGGCATGAATCTAAACTGATGAAAAACAAAGGCCTTTGTCCAGCATCTCAGTTAGGTATTGTAATATCTGAGGGATATTTGGTACATACGTGTCAATGCCTTGTTCCTGGTTCCAAGCACAGAATCTCTTCCATTTTTCTGCATAAGATTTTCTGGTACTGGGCCTCCTGGCCTCCAAGATAACATCCATAACAGCTTTTGAAAGAGGAGTGTTCTGAATGGCTACATTATCCGCCATGCTGCCAGATTTAAGGTCCTGAGTTGGCTGTGCAGGATCCGATTGTTTTGTTGGGTCAGCAAGTGAGAAGTTTGAGGCAATATCCATGCTGGACCTTGAGACAAGCTCTTTAGGATTGAGTACCAGTGCTGGCGTGGCCAGTCTGGTGCAATCAGTACCATTTTTGGCTTCTCTTGTCTGACCTTTAGGAGTACCCTGGGAAGGAGAGGCAGTGGAGGAAAGGCATATACTGTTAGATTTTCCCAGCTGTAGGATAGGGTGTCCACTCTCCATGCTTGTGAGTGATAAATCCTTGTGCAAAATCTCTGTAATTGGCAGTTGTGAGGGGAGGCAAATAGATCTATGTCTGGCATCCCCATTTCCTTGTTATCATGCTGAAGACTTGTGGATCCAGTTTCCACTCGTGGGGATCCATGAGGTTTCTGCTTAGTTCATCTGCCAGAGTATTTCTTTTTCCTGGCAGGAATTGTGCTTGCAGGTGAACTTGATAAGTCAATGCTGTGTCCCATAAGGTCATTGCTTGTCCGCAGAGGGGGTAGGAATTTGTACCTCCCTGCTTGTTTATGTACCACATGACCGTAGTATTGGCTGTCTTTATCAGTAGCTGTCTTGGATGAAGTAGATCCTTGAAAGCTGTCAGGGCATTCTGAACAGCTAGCATCTCGTTTTGATTGATGTGTAGATGCATCTGTCTTGCGGGCCATGTGCCCTGAATACATTTTCCTGCCATATGGGCCCCCCAGGCATAATCTGATGCATCCGTTGTCAGTGTCTGTCTGGCTGTGGGTAAACTGAATGGCAGACCCTTGTTGCGGTGAAAGGCCTCTGCCCACCATTGAAACTCCTGTTGCAGGCAGGGAATGGGGGTAAATACTGTCTCCAGGCTGTGGCAATGCTGAGTCCAAACACTTTTTAGATACCATTGTAGTTTCCTCATATGCAGTCTAGCATATGGAATTAGTAGAATGCAGGATGACATGAAACCCAAAGCCTGCAGGATTTTCCTTGCAGATAACTGGGTGTTTGTTGCCAATTTTTTGAAGTAAGTAGTCAGTTGTTTTTGTTTGTCTGGCGTGAGATAAGCCATCTGGGCAGTTGTATTTAAGCTTGCACCCAGGAATATTATCTCTTGAGAGGGCACTAGTTTTGATTTCTTTTCGTTTACTGTGTACTCTAGGCAAATTAGTAATCTTTTTACAAACGCCAGATGCTTTAGAAGAATGTCTTTGTTCTTTGCTTGAATAAGGCCGCTGTCCAAGTAGGAATATATTTGAATTCCTCTTTGTCTGCAAAATGCAATTACTGGTGCCAGGCATTTTGTGAAGACCCTGGGTGCAGTAGATAAGCCAAAGGGCAGTGCAGAGAATTGGTAGTGCATTGAGCCAGCTATGAATCTGAGGTATCTTCTGCAAGATTGTCTGATTGGGACATGCAGGTATGCCTCTTTTAGGTCCAAAGTTACGAGCCAAGCCTTCTTGCCCAGCATGGGCAGTAGCTGCTGTAGAGTCAACATCTTGAATTCTGGAACCTCCAGAAACGTGTTTAGTATAGACAAGTCCAGTATTGGTCTCCAGGTTTTGTCCTTTCTGGGCACTAAGAAAAGTCTGGATTAAAATCCTTGCCCCTGCTCTTGTTGTGGTACTTGTTGAATGGCCCTCATGTCCATGAGAGCTGTAATTTGCTTTTGTGCCTCTGCCCATTGATTGTGTGGCAGGTCTGGCATACCTTTTGACCTTGGTAGGGTGTGAAAATGGAACCTGTAGCCTTGGGACACTATGTTCAAGACCCATTTGTCTTGGGTAACCATTTGTCAACTTGAAGAAAAAAGTGCTAGTTTTCCCCCTAAGGGGGCTGCCAAAGGAAAAGTGCTTGGGTCGGGCAGAGGAACGTCATTGGGACTGTTTCCTGTAAGGTTGTGATTTGTCTTCTCCACTTTTGGAGGTAGGAGCACCCCCATTGTTTAGGCCTGTATGAGCCTTGGGGATGAGATCTGCCTCTGGGTCGTCTGTATCTGCCTCTTTGTGGTCTGTCTGACACTGGAAAGGACCAATTTTTAGAAGGCCAGTTCCTGCTAAATCTGGGTGGTTGTACCTGTAAGAAATCCTGCAAGAGGCCTCCAGTGAATCACAGCCACATTGCAAAGTATGCTTTCCCACTTGTTCAGCTGCATGCAATAAATCCGGCATTTCCTTGTTCTCTAAACATTCAGTATTTGTCAACATTTGATGTTTAAGCAGTGACATTAAGTACTGCTGATATTTAAGCATATGAAACTGACAATTTAAAGCCCTTACAGCCAAGGTAGCAGAAGTGTAAACTTTTTCCCCCCATCTGTCCAGTGCCCTAGAATCCCTATCAGAGGGGACAGGGTTTTTTGCAGTGGAAGCTTTGACCCCTTTGGGACCCTGAGATATAGTTTCTGGGTCAGTAGCGAGGTGTTTATATAGAAATTTATGAGAATCCGGGACCCTGTAGTATCTGTCTGGCTTAGCAGGTGCAGGGGGTAAAGAGTCATCTTAGCAGGTGCAGGGGGTAAAGAGTACATCATCTACAATGTCTAGAACAGGTGGAATAGCAAGGGGTCTGTGCTGAGGAATCAGCAGAAATTTTCTGAGCCTTTTCTTAGATTCAGAATAATCTTGGCTCTCCCAGTGGAAATGCTCCCTCATGGTATGCAGGGTTTCCCCAAAAGAATAATCCTCAGGAGGAGAGGCTGAAGGTATGGATTCTTCAGCATCAGAGTCATCATAGGGAGGCATGGAATAATCCTGTTCAGAAGAGGAATCAGAGGAAATAGAAACCTGATCAGAAGAATCATATTCTGTCTCTTGCCTAGGCCTCTTATCAGGAGGGGGATGGGAACACCTGATCAAAGTAATTAGGTCTTTGGCCATTTTAAGCATCTGCTTTTTAGGCATGGACGTTTGAGTAGGAGAATGCTGTACTTGTTTCTTTGTCTTTAGAGGTGCTTTAGTCTTTGTCTTTGAAGCTGAAGATGGTTTAACATATAATTGTGTAGGTCTGAAGACACCTTCAGAAGCCGATGCCTGCTCAGCGGCTCTGGACCCATCTGAGGGAATGATTTCCGAGTGTCCAATACCTTGAGTATCTAGAGGCCCAGTCGGCTCCACGTGAGAGTCGGAAGCGGTCTGTGGTTCGGAGGTAGCGGGCGCTAGGGGCTGCGAAAGCGCCTCACTGAGAACCTGCGACTGGCCTAACGGAGGCCTCGTCGTCGGTCTTGGTCCTCGGATGCCTATCCTTTTCCTTGTCCTTGCGTTTTTTGTAAACTCCGGTTGTCGGCTGTTCCAACGACATTATATAATTAAATCTTCGGCCAAAGTAATGAAATGCAAAATCGAACCGACGCTTAATAGTGCGTTGGTTAAATCTAGCACAAAACCAACAGCTAGCAACATTGTGATCAGGGCCTAGGCAAGGAATACAGTAAGAGTGAAAATCCTTATGAGGTATTTGCTTCCCACAAGAAATACAATTGTTAACTTTTTCTGATATCGGTCTGGAGCAAGAAAAAAGTTTGCCCAACGGGGTACTTGGCTTTAATGAAGACTTTGGTTCTGAAATTCGGATTTGAAAATCTCAGGAGTCAGCCGACCGGAACTGCTTTTGCTTCGGGCACCGCGTGGTAAGAAAGACTGAAGAAAATGGCGTCAGCTGCATCTTTTATACCCCTGGCACACTGACGTCAGGGAAGAGACAACAGCAACCGACACCGGACCTAGACTTTGGAATTCAGGCCGACTGCAGGTAACCTGCCAGCAGGATAACCCAAGAGTAATTGACTGCAACAGTGAAACACGATGAACATTTGGTAATACATGAAACCAGCCTTGAAGTGGAGCTATCTTCTGCACGATTCCCTTACTGGGATATACAGGTATGCCTCTTTTAAGTCTAGAGTCACTAACCAAGCGTTCTTGCCCAGCATGGACAAGAAGCTGTTGCAGTGTCAGCATTTTGAATTTTGGGATGTCCAAGAATGTGTTCAAAATTGATAAATCCAATATTGGGCGCCAGGCATGGTCTTTTCTGGGTACCAGGAACAGTCTTGAATAAAACCCTTGCCCTTTTTCCTGTTCTGGTACTGGCTGAATAGCCCTCACATCCATGAGGGATGTAACGTTTCTATGCCTCTGCCCACTGATTTTATGGCAGATCTGGCCAACTGTTTGGAATTGGCAAGGTATGGAAATGAAATCTGTATCCCTAGGATATTATGTTTAGTACCCACTTGTCCTGGGTTATTAACTGCCAATTTTGAGCATGAAGTGCTAATTTTCCCCCTAAGGGGACTGCCAAAAGGTAAGTGCTTGGTGATGGCAGAGGGAAGTCATTGAGACTGTTTCCTCCAGATTTGGAGGTAGATGCACCCCATTGCTTTGACCTGTAAGTACCCTGTGATTGGTATCCAGAGCCTTTTGAGTGCCTGGATTTGCCCCGTGAGGCTCTGTCGGACACAGGAAAGGACCAATTTTTTGTAGGCCAGTGTCTACTGAATCTGGGTGGCTGTACTTGTAAGAAATCTTTTACAGTTTGCATAGATTTAGCTTTGTCTTCCATTTTCTTTAAAACCTCTTCTGCCTTATCACCAAACAGAGTATCATGCTGTAAAGGTGCATCCAACAATTGCTGTAAAGGTGCATCCAACAATTTAGCTTTAACATGATCAGGCAGATTTTTCTCCTTGAGCCAGGCATGCCTTCTAATCACAGATCCAGTAACTGCAGCCCTGCAAGAGGCCTCCAAGGAATCAAAACCACATTGCAAAGTATGCTTTCCAACCTATTCTGCTGCATGCAATAATTCCTGTAATTCTTTATTTTCCACACATTCAGAAATCAACATAATTTTCTGTTTCAATAATCCCATAACATGCTGTTGATATTTAAGCATATGAAACTGGCAGTTTAAGGCCCTAATTGCCAAGGTTGCAGACGTATAAACCTTCTTTTCCCATCTATCCAGTGCCCTGGAATCTCTATCAGAGGGGGTAGGATTCTTAGCTGTTGAGGTCTTCACACCTCTGGGACCCTGTGAGATAGTTTCAGAGTCAGCAGCAGAAATCTTGAATAAAAATTTGTGGGAGTCAGGAACCCTGTAATATCTGTCTGGTTTACTAGGAGCCGGAGGTAGGGAATCAGGAGCCATGGTTGATTCTGAAAACACATCATCAACAATGTCTAATACAGGAGGTACAGTCAAAGGCCTATGCTGAGGAAAAAAGAAATCCCTAAGCCTCTTTTTGGATTCCGAGAAATCCTGACTCTCCCAATGAAAATGTTCCCTTAAAGTATGCAAGGTTTCTCCAAAAGAATAATCTTCAGGAGGAGATGCAGATGGGATGGATTCCTCTGCATCTGAATCCTCATAGGGTGGTACAGACAATTCCTGATCAGAAGAGGAATCAGAAGAAATAGAAACCTGATCCGAAGATTCATAGTCAGTGTGTTGCCTAGGCCTCTTATCGGGGGGGTTGGGAACCCCTGATCAAGGTAATTAAGTCTTCAGCCATTTTGATTATCTGTTTTTTTAAGCATACAGGCCTGTGCACGTGGCTCATGCGTCAGTTTTTTAGCCTTAGAAGTTGTTTTTGTCTTTGTTTTTGAAGCTGGCGTCGGTTTTATATAGAAATGCTGAGACCTGAAAACACCCCCAGAAGCCGCTGCCTGCTCAGCGGCTCCGGACCCATCCGAGGGAGAGACATCTGCGGGTTCAATACTCAGATTCTTGCGGCATGCTGGACTCCACATAGGTGTCGGTAGAGGCCTGCGACTCGAACGTAGCGGGTATCAGGGTCTGCGAAAGCACCTCACTGAGTACCGGTGAACCAGCGACTGGCTTAGGAGAAGCTTTGTCATTGGTTTTGGACCTCGACGGTCTGTCTCTGTCCTTTTCTTTGCGTTTTTTCTGAACTCCGGTAGTCAGATTGCTATCAGACAACATTTCAGGGTAATTAAATCAGTTTCCAAAATATTCTGAAGCAAAGATATACCGACGCTTAATAGTGCGTTGGTTAAATCTAGCACAAAACCGACAGCAAGGCACTTTATGATCTGGGCCTAGGCAAGGAATACAGTACAAATGAAAATCCTTATGAGGTATTTGCTTCCCACAAATAATGCAATTATTAACTTTTACTGACATCGGTAAGGAGCAAGAAAAAGTTTCCCCAATGGGGTACTTAGCTTTAATTGAAGAATTTGGTTCTGAAACTCAAATGCGAAAATTTCAGGAGTCGGCCGACCGGCACTTGCGAACTGCTTCTACTTCGGGCACCGCGCGGCAAGAAAAACTGAAAAAAATAGCGTTGGCTTCATGTTTTATACCCCTGACGACCTGACGTCATGGAAGAGGAGACAGCAACCAACGCAGGACCCAAGACTTTGATATTCAGGCCGAATGAGGGCAACCTGCCAGCAGATTACCCAAATGTAATGACTGCAACAGAGAAACACGAAGAACATCCGCAGATGACAAAGGATTGGAGGGGTCACACAGATCCTCAGAAAATGCAGGTCCCCCCTGGCGTCGGAAACCAGCACCGGAATAGCCTTTGAGGACATGCGCTCGCCTAGGGATTGTGCGGCATCCTTAGAGGTACCCCCTTTATCCGGAGTGGTGGATCCGGGTCAAGATCCTTGTATCAGGCCGATGTTGGCCACAGGCTGAGGATCGGTCAGAAGAGGCTCAGCAGTAGACGAAGGCCGTAGGGTCTTGGCCTTCTTTTTTGGTGGTTCCGAGGATACGTCTGAGGAGCCCTCCATTCCTAAAGTAATCTGCTTCAGACGTTGGTTTTATAGGTAAAGATTTAACGCATGCAAGTGGCTATGCAGGGTCTTAACCATGAACACCTGGGAAAATTGGGCAGGCCTTGTGGTCGTGCGACTGTCCCAAACAAAAAAAGGCACTTATCATGGCCATCCTTATGAGGGATCTGGTGGCTGCACTGACACTTACCCTTTCTGGATGACATGAACAAGCAATACAGAAATTGAGAAGGACTGAGAAGGTCCCAAACTGGGTGGTACTTATCTTATTGAAACAACTCCGGCATCATGGGTAGCAGAAACGCCTGGCATACGACTGGCAGCTGAAATGCTCTGAGGGCTGGTGCGTGCCGATGTCACCTTTATGGCCCACGTTCTCTCAGCCATGTCAGATGTCTCACACACCTTGGAGGGATTGAAAGCTTTTGAATACTGACCGTACGTGAGACTACAGGAGGAAACCCATATGCAGAATACTGCAACATGGGAAAAGGACATCTGGGTACACAGGTTGACAGCAACCCCTCCTTTGACCATCATGTTTCCACAGTGGTAAGGAAACCTTCTATGTTGCCCATCTCATCAATAATGGCACTGTCTCCAGAAAAAAAGATGTTATAAAGAATAGTTGTGTAAAATCTCACCATAACTATATATGTCCTTCTCTTCTATATGCCAAAGTATTCACAACATGGGGGAGTCCACCTCCGGCTGACTCGCAAGTCCAGCCAGAATACAAAAGACTTAATGTTACTGTAAGGTACTTGTGACACTGCACATCAGTTTGGCCATAAAGAGACATTGGATATAAAGTGGACGTCAGCACATAACAACCTAAGAACTGAATGCCACAATGCACCAGCCTGACACAGGTGAGGAAACATGCAACCATGGACCAGGCATGCATCAGGGGGAAGGCGGGGGGGGCGGACGTAATACTGCAGCATATAGAAGAGAAGAACATCTATATTATATTATATAACTACATATTTACTTTTTTACAAAATATTCCCCCTTTTCTGATACAGTGAGAAGACTGGTAATGGAGTCTTGGCATCTTATACCATGTGACGAGGAGTTTGGTTACTTATTTCCCAAGCATGTTAAATTTTCTTTTGAGCAATACACAAATCTTAAAAAAACTGTTAAATCTTAGGGAGGTACACTCCCTTGTGGCCACTGTAGTGTGTGTAATAGGGTCAAAAATTTGACAGGTAGCCATATTAATGGCAAAAAAAAATTGTTCCCAGTTGTCAATTTAACTGCAGCTCCTGTGGGGTAGTGTACATTTTGGGTTGTGGGTATAAGAAAATTAAGTGGTACATTGGACAGACAAAAAGAATGGTCAAGGTTAGAATCTTAGAACATATGGGAGACATTAGAAATGTCGACATCAACAGTCTGGCTGCTGAACATTTTTACACAGTCCATGGGGGGGGTCGGATCAAAGTTTTTTTGTGTATTGGGGCAACCTTGCATGTTGAGAGGAAGTGACTTTATATTGAAGTTAAGGTTAGAAAGTAGAATGATTACTAATTTTAGTACGCTTTTCCCTAAAGCTTTAAATCTTGAAGTGAATTTGAATATCTGAATATTCAATGTGGGAACTGCATACTGGGTCATTGCAATATTTTAGGTTCATTGTAAATAGTTGAAGTGATGAAGCACTTTAAAACACCATATGATGTTGTAGTACATTTTGTATTAAAGTCATTGTATGCACTTTATAAAATCATTTGTTATATTATTTGTACTTTAATATTTAATGTATTCTGAATGTGTTGTATGTAATTTATATGCTTTAAGATTGTATGAATTAAAAATAGGGTTTAAAATAACAATGGATGTAATTTCCTAACCTATCAGCAGGGGGCAATCATGTATAAAATGGAGTTTCTTTTGTTTGTGATTCATCCTTGAAGGCAAAATGTCAAGGTACCGGAATACAAAGTGAATGAACTCCAGTTTCGTGTAGCTTGTTTTTCATTTTTTGACAGTAGTTGGTTTGCTTTGCTTCTGTTATCAGTAATATTTATGGTTATGGTAAGATTTTAGACAACTATTCTATGTCATTCTATTCATATGCTGCACTATTCATAACATGAGGGAGAGTGCCAAAGCTCATGCAGAGGAAGAACTGGATAAAGGAGCAGAAGCATTTTCTACAAACCCATGTAGAATAGCTCTGGCAAACCCAGCCCTGGACCTGGAATGACATCTAGTTTATAGTGTTTGGTGAAAGTTTGAACAGAAGACCAGCAAGTTGCCTCCAGGATGCAGCAAGTGTCCAAGCCTTTAAAGAAGGCCCCCAGAAAAAGACATTGGCCCTAGTGGAATGTGCCCTCACACGTGAAGAAAGACTCTTTCCATTGGCTAAGTAACAGAAAGAAATAGCTTTAGAAATGGTTATCTTGGAAACAAGTTGACCCCAGGGCACTTGGGTGATAGAAGACAAACAGGCGTTCAGACTTACAGATGGACTTAGTTTTGTTCAGGTAGTATTTGAGTTGTCTGTGCACGTCTAGAGTGTAGAATCCTCTCACTGGAGGATTGTGGAGAAGGAAAAAAAGGTTGGAAGGTTGATAGACCAACTGAGGGATAACTCATTAACCACCTTGGGCATAAAGGAGGTATTAGTGCTAAGAGAAACCCTATCCCTGTGAAACACTTTGAAGCGAGATGCAGACATTAGAGCGTGGAACTCAGAGATCCTTCTGGCAGAAGAAATTGCCATGAGAAGAACAGTTTTCCATGTGCAATGTTGCAGGGAAGAGGAACTTGCTGGCTCAAATGGGGCCAAGGTAAGTTTCTCTAAAACAAAATTGAGATCCCAAAGAGGCAGAACTGGTTTCCTTGGTGGTCTAATGTGTAGGATACCTTTTAGGAACAGTTCAACTTCCAATCTGAAAGCTAAAGGTGGAGATATAGACAGTACATGCAGAGATGGCAGAAAGATGGGCTTTAACTGAAGAGTAAGACAGCCCACTCTTCACCAATTCACACAGATAGGACAGGACCACTGGGACATCCACTAACAGTGGTTGCAAATCCTTTTTGAGATACCAGATGGAAAACCTCTTCCATTTGGAAACGTAGGATTTCCTAATATTGGGTTTTTTGGCCTCCTGCAAACTTGAAGCATGTCCTCAAATTAAAGGTGTCTGCAGGGAATTAAAACTCTATCACTCACAGGGTCAGGTTTAGAGTTGACATCTGCGGATGCACTAGAGTTCCCTTTTCCTGTGTGAGCAGGTCCATCCTGTGGGGTAAATGCAGGAGGGGGAATTAATGCAGTCTTGGCCAAAAGGGAGTCAAACAAAAGATTTTTGGTTCTTTGCGTTGAATTTTCAGCAGGACCTTCTGGAGAAGTGGGAATGCATACAGAAACATCCCTCTCCAAGAAAAGGATAGATCGTCCACCTTCCATGCCAAGGGATGTGGTATCCAGTCACAAAATTTGGGACGTTATCTGTTCATGGGGGAGGCAAAGACATCTATCCGAGGTGTACCTCATCGATGGACCAGATCCAGAAACACATCCCTGTTCAACATCCATTCATGGGATTGAGTCATGGACCTGCCGAGTGTGTCTGCCACCCCATTCTGAGTTGAAGGAATGAAAACAGCCTGAAGACAGACCTGACTTTGCAAGGCTAGCTCCAAGGCCTGTAATGCCAGTCTGCACAAGAGGCAGGACTTTGTCCCCCCGTTTGCTGACATACCAGAGGACTGTGGTTTTGTCTGTGAATCATCTTAGAACCCCTGGAGAAAGCACGGACTTGAAGATTTTGAGGTGAAAATCAAGGCCCTCATTTCTTTTATGTTGCTGTGCTCCTTTGTTTGTGTTGTAGACCAGGCATCTCTGACCTTCCAATAGGATTCCAGTATTGCACCCACCCTATATCTGACACATCCTTGTACAGATCCTGAGTGGGAGAAGGTGGTTGTAGGAGTAAGCCTGGATTTGTAACTCCCTTTTCAAACAGGATAGGAGAGCAATGACAAAGTCTAGTGGGTGGGAGTGCTGCCTCCAAACCATTCTCAAGAACCACTGGAATTTTCTGACATGCTGCTTGACTAAGGGAAGCATGGGAATCGTTGAGGCCATGAAGCCCAGGAGATGTAGCAAGTCCCTGGGAGTCAGAGACTGAAGTGGTAAAAGGTCCTGGAAATAGAACTAAGGGACAGGACCTTTTTCTGGGGGGTAAACAGGCAAGCATTCTGTTAGAATCCTGCACCCAAGAAAAATGCGGTCTTGGGAAGGGGTCAGATTATATGCCTGAAAGTTGTGTGGATTAAGCAAGGGATTCATCCCGATGACTCCTCCTCATCAAATGAAATATCCTCAGAGGTCCACTTCAAAGGAGTAGGAGGAGGAAAGGCAGGCAAAGAAATAGAAGGAACCAAGGTCTGGTGCAAGACCATAAAGATATTGAAAAGGACTTGGGAAAAGGCCTATCAATCTGGTGCTTGATCCTGGGGAACCTGGAAAACATGTTTGTTTTTTCTTTTTTAGGAACTTCCATGTAGTGAAAAGTGGATGGGCCAGACATCAGCCTGCACTCCACGACATCCGTAGGCACATCCTCATGCACGATGATTTGGGTGATGCCACAAGGGCCTTTAGTAATCACAAGCCGTGGCTCCCCCCTTGCCCAAATCAGAAGCCTAGGACTCCTTTATGGCTTCCACTGTGGTATCCATCAAAGGAACATCTACCAATTCTGGGACGGCCTCCGAACCCACATTGGCTTCGGGAGGGATGGCTGAAAGAGGGAGCAGCAGGTAGGTCAGGCCAAGACATCTTGGCCTTAAGTTGTGGCTCGTCTAAAGGGCTCGACACCACCTCCATATCTCGCGCTAGATGGTTAAGGATCGGATTCTCCAGACACAGTTTAAGAGAAGCAAGACGGCTGAAAAGGGTTTTGGAAACAAAGGCCTTACAGATATCACAAGTGGTGTGGTCATGGTCTGGGCCTAAGCAAAACCAGCAGAGCTCTTGAGAATCTTTATGTGGAATCTGCCTTCCAAACTGACACTTGCCCTTTCCAGCTGACATGTACGCACTAAACACAAATCTGTATTCAATATTTAAAGAAAAATCCCCACTGGGGTACTTATCTGAACCGAAGTTTGTGACTTGTATGGTGAGCGACGACCACAGCTGGCGATCGGACAGGTGGCAGAAAAGTTCTGAGGTTGGTATGTGCTGACATCTGCTTTATACCAGACGTCTCTTTATGGCTGAAGTACACTAACTGATGTGCAGCATCGCACGTACCTTACAGTAGCATAAAGTCTTTTGCATACTGTCCAGATGTACAAGTCTGCCGGAAGTGGACTCCCCCATGTTATGAATACTGTAGCATATGAACAGGAGAACATCTCCTAGTAGTGCTCCCTTATTAGACCAATTACAGAGTACAATACACCCTTTGGTATGTCATCGCCAGGCACATCCATCAATTGTAAGGTACCTCTGAGGTCTCTCCAAAGGAAATTCAAGGTGTCCAGCACCTGTCCTATGCTAACAGACTAAAATCCCTGTCACTATGCTCTGTGTCATATAGACTACTCAGGGATGATCTCTGTCTAGCCTATAGGGCAACCTGAGATCCTGCCCTGATGGAAATACTACACATTAGCAAGACAAATGGTACTCGGGGCACCAGCTCTACTGACCTCAACATGAGAAATGACATTAAAAGGTCCTGCTGGACAGACAGGATGTTCATCGTGCATACAGCTGCAGTAATCACAGATGGGTTCTCTGCCGTCAGGCGGGTCCTCGGTCGGCCGAATTCCAAAGTCTAGGTCTGGCGTCGGTTGTTGTCGCTTTCTTTCCTGACGTCAGTGAGGCAGGAGTATATAAGACACAGCCGACGCCATTTTCTTCAGTCTTTTTTGCCGCGCGGTGCCCGAAGCAGAAGAAGTTCGCAAGTGCCGGTCGGCCAGCTCCTAAATTTATGAAAAATTGGAAACCGAAGTCTTCTTTAAAGCCAAGTACCCCGTTGGGGAATCTTTTCTTGCCTCAGACCGATGTCAGAAAAAGTTAACAATTGTATTTCTTGTGGGAAGCAAATACCGCATAAGGATTTCCATTCCCTCTGCATACCTTGTTTAGGCCCAGACCACGACGTCTCGGGCTGTCGCTTTTGCGCTACTTTCAATAAACGCACTATTAAGCGTCGGGCGGAGTTCGCCAAACACTTTTTTGGTAAAGCCTTTGATTATAAAGTGTCGTCGGAGACTCCGACTACAGTTTTGTCCAAAAAACGCAAGGACAAGGACCGCCACGCGAGGTCCGCATTCTCCACCGACACTACGCCAAAACCGGCTACACGTGGTCCGGTTCTCAGCGAGACGCCTATGCAGTCCCTGACTACTGACGGCACTTCTTTGGCGGTGTCTTCTGTAACCGAGACCGCAGGTACCTCGGCCCATACCCAGACTACAACCACCGAAACCACTGTGAGCGTTGAGCCTCCTAATGTGGACAGGTCCACTTCCACCCATGGTGTCTTTAGACCCTCATCTTCCTTTTCCATTAAGGCCTTTACTAAGTCCAAATCAGCCAGGCATCCCAAGAGGCCTGTTGCAAAGGGCCCATCTCCAGGTCCCATGCCTAAAAAGCAGATGCTAAAAATGGCTGAGGATTTAATTACTCTTATCAGGGGTTCCCAACCCCCTCCAGACAAGAGACCCAGAGTGGAGGAAGATTCTCCCTCTTCTGATCAGGGCTCCATTTTTTCAGAACATTCTGATGTAGAGGAACACTCTTACTCCCCTTTTGAAGATTCTAATGCAGAGCAGTCCATTCCTTCTGTATCTCCTCCAGAGGATTTTTCTTTTGGGGAAACCTTGCACACCTTGAGGGAACACTTCCATTGGGAAGGCCAAGACTTTTCTGATTCCAAGAAAAGACTTAGGGAATTTCTTTTGTTACCTCAACACAGACCTCTGGCGATACCTCCTGTCTTGGACATACTTGATGATGTTTATTCGTAGGCTTGCCTTAATCCGGATTCCCTGCCTCCTGCCCCAGTCAAGCCTGATAGGTACTACAGAGTTCCTAACTCTCACCAATTTCTTTACAAAAGCCATAATGCTGACCCTGAAACCATTTCTCAAGGTCCCAAGGGAATGAAGGCCTCTACTGCTAAGAATCCACTACCTTCCGAAGAGAGTCAAGATCCTTAGAAGGTGGGGAAAAAGGTATATACCTCGGCCACCCTAGCCATGAGGGCCTTAAATTGTCAGTTCCATATGCTTAAATATCAGCAGTTTCTGTTATCACAATTAAGAAATAAAATGTCTCAACCTGAACAACCAGATTTGAAGGAGTTGCAGGATATGATGCATAGTGCAGAACAAGTGGGTAAACACACCTTACAATGTGGCTATGATGCCCTAGAGGCCTCAAGTAGAGCTGCTGTTACAGGATCAGTCATTCGTAGACATGCCTGGCTTAGGGAACAAATCTTGCCTGATCATGTGAAAGCTAAACTACTAGATGCTCCTTTACAAAAGGATGTGCTATTTGGTACTAATGCTGAAGAGATACTACGGAAAATGGAAGAAAAAGCCAAATCTATGCAATCTGTCAAAGCTTTTCTACAGGTTCAACCACTACGTTTTAGCAGAAATTGGCCTTCTAAAAACTGGTCCTTTCCAGCCACGGACAAGCCCCAAAGAGGTAGATACAGGCACAAGGGGCAGAGGACAATCACAAGGATCATATAGAGGCAGGCAATGGCAAACTCCAGCACCAAGAGGTGGCGAAGACAGTGCACAACAATACAGGAAACAAACCCAATGACTTCCCCCTTTCCATGCCAAGCAAGTCTCAGCTGGCAGCACCCTTGGGAGGAAAGCTGGCATTATTTACAAGAAATTGGCATATTGTCACAACAGACAAATGGATCCTGGACGTTATAAACAGATGCTACAGATTTCATTTTCACACTCTTCCAAAAATGAGAGGCATGCCAAACCTACCACACAATCAAAGGGCAGAGGCACAACTACAAATTTCAAAGCTCATGGACATGAAAGCTATTCAAGAGGTACCTACTCACGAACAAGGTCAAGGTTTTTATTCCAGACTATTTCTGGTACCAAGGAAAGGAACCGACTGGAGACCCACTTTGGACTTATCCATCCTAAACACATTTTTACTCGTACCAAAATTCAAGATGCTCACATTACAGCAGCTTCTTCCCATGCTGGGCAAGGAGTTTTGGCTGGTAACATTGGACCTCAAGGAGGCATACCTGCATGTCCCAATCAGACAAAGCTGCAGAAGATACCTCAGATTTCTTGCAGGTTCAATCCACTATCAATTCTCTGCATTGCCCTTTGGCTTATCTATTGCGCCCAGAGTATTCACGAAATGCCTGGCATCAGTAATTGCCTACTGCAGGCTTCAAGGGATACAAATTTACCCTTATTTGGATGACTGCCTGATCCAAGCGGACAGCAAGCACATACTTCTGGAACATCTGGCTTATGTAACACGGTTACTGAATTCTCTGGGATACACAGTCAACAAAGAGAAATCCAGGCTAACACCATCTCAGAAAATAACTTTCCTGGGTGCCAGCTTGGACACTAACACCCAGATGGCCTATCTTACGCCAGAAAAACAGGGGCAACTAACTCAGTACTTCAAAATACTAGCAAATTGTACCAGGCTTACTGCAAGGAAAATCCTGCAGGCTCTGGGCTTCATGGCATCTTGCATTCTTTTAATCCCTTGTGCAAAGTTGCATATGAGGAAACTTCAATGGTACCTAAAAAACCTATGGTCTCAACACAGCCACAGTTTGGAAACAATAATACCAATAATTCCGTGTTTGCAAAAGGAATTTCTATGGTGGGCCCAAGCATGTCAAACAAACACAGGTCTCCCATTCTGCAAGCCTCAAGCAAATCAAGTCATCACAACAGACACCTCAGATTATGCCTGGGGGGCACACATGACAGACAGGTGCATTCAGGGCAAATGGTCCCAAAAGGAAAAGCACCTACACATCAATCAAAAAGAAATGCTAGCAGTGATAAATGCAATTACAGCATTCAAAGACCTCCTGCATCCAGGACAAT
This sequence comes from Protopterus annectens, assembly GCF_019279795.1. Lineage (NCBI taxonomy): Eukaryota > Metazoa > Chordata > Ceratodontiformes > Protopteridae > Protopterus > Protopterus annectens. The sequence goes on from NC_056751.1 coordinate 834,695,242, forward strand.
TATTGATAAGAACAGACAACACCACAGTAATGTGGTACATAAACAAACAAGGAAGAACACATTCATACCCCCTGTGCAGACTAGCCATGACACTTTGGAACTTGGCTCTGGAATGGCAAATCGAACTTTACGCACAGTACTTGCCAGGTTTGGAAAACACGCTGGCAGACCATCTAGGCAGAAATATGACAGATCCACACGAATGGAAGTTGCATCCTCAAGTGTTTACAAAGATAATCCAAGCGTGGGGAAGGCCAGACATAGATCTCTTCGCCTCCCACAGGAATCATCAATTGGAAAAGTTCTGTTCAAGGACCTTTCATCCAAAGGCCTGGAGAGTGGACGCCCTTTCATTCAGATGGGCAGCACGGACAGTTTACGCCTTCCCACCTCTGCCTCTTCTGCCCAAGGTGCTCTTGAAAGCAAGAGCAGACAGACCGAAGATGATACTGATTGCTCCAGACTGGCCAAGACAACAATGGTACCCACTCCTGACATACTCCTCCCTGGTCCCTACCTCTAATGCCTCTTCTACTGACTCAGCACAGCTACAAAACACTTCACAGTCAGCTGAAAACACTCAATCTCGCTGCATGGAAAATTCCTTAACACCACAACAGACCCTACTCACCAAAGAGGTGCAGGATGTCATTTTGGAGGCCAGAAGGCCATCTACTAGAAAGGCTTACTCCGCAAAATGGAAACGGTTTTGCTCTTGGAATGAGAAAAAAGGCCAGGATCCTAGAAAACTGAATTTGCCTCAGGTATTACAGTATCTAGCTGAGCTGCTGAACAGTGGACTTTCATTTTCCTCCATAAAAATCCATGCCTCGGCCATTTCTGCAGAATTCAACACTGATCCACCCTTATTCTCTCACCCACTCTTAAGACAGTTCCTCAGAGAGGCTAAGAATATAAGACCACCAAGGAAACAACCAATGCCAGCCTGGGATCTTAATTACATTCTAGAAAAATTAACATTGCCTCCCTTTGAACCAGCTGCCTCAACAGATTTGCAATATTTGTCCTGGAAAACAGCTTTCCTTCTGGCCATTACCTCAGCTCGTAGGGCTTCGGAACTACAAGCCCTCATGGCTGTGCAGCCCTTTCTCATCTTCCATCAGGACAGGGTTTCCCTTCGAACCAACCCGTTATTTATGCCTAAAGTGGTATCCAGGGTAGCTTTAAATCAAGCCATACACTTACCTACCTTTACCCCAATCCTCAAAACAAAGGGGAAAGGCTGCTACACTCCTTAGACATCCATAGACAGCTACGTTATTATTTGGACAGAACAAAGCCTTTCAGGAAATCAGAACAACTTTTTGTGTCCTATGCTGTAGGAGCTCAAGGGAAGCCAGTTACCAAACAGACAATTTCAAAATGGATAGGCCACTGCATACGGTTTTGTTACTCCTATCATGGAAAATCTGTCCCTACAGGCATCAGATCCCACTCCACCAGGGCCACAGCAACCTCTACAGCCTTCCTCAGAGGAGTTCCTACCAAAGATATTTTGGAGGCAGCCACTTGGAGTTCTGTGCATACCTTCACTAAACACTACCACCTGCCTTTATATTCCAAAACTAGAGCAGGCTTTGCCACTGCTGTGTTGCAGGGCATTCTGGCTCATCCCAGTTCCACCTAGTGCCTACCACCCTGTGCGTAGCTTTGGGATTCTACCCATCTGTGATTACTGCAGCTGTATGCACGATGAACATAGTACAGTTTTGTACCTACCATAAATGTAGATGTTCGAGTGCTAATACAGCTGCAGTACAGGTTGCCCTCCCTCCTTCCCCTCTTGGTAAAGGCATAGGGCCTAACCCCTCTTCATACAACCTGTTTGGGTTATCCTTATATGGTATATTTGCTTGCAACTACTGTTTTTTGATTATATTGCATTGCATGTATATAAATATAATTTATGTATTGCCTTCCTTCTGGGAGCACCTGACATCTGGGGCAAGAAAGACTGAAGAAAATGGCATCGGCTGTGTCTTATATACTCCTGCCTCACTGACGTCAGGAAAGAAAGCGACAACAACCGACGCCGGACCTAGACTTTGGAATTCGGCCAACCGAGGACCCGCCTGACGGCAGAGAACCCATCTGTGATTACTGCAGCTGTATTAGCACTCGAACATCTACATTTATGGTAGGTACAAAACTGTACTTTCATCTCCCACAGGCTCCCCTACTCTGGGATAAGCTTCCAATCCTAGTAAAGAGCCCCTCACTGACCCTTTTCAAGCGTAATCTGGATAACTGGATGGAGAATCACAAATTCACCCCTGGGGTTTCACTTGCAAGTTGCATCCCTTCTGGACAGGGGCAGTTTGAGTCAGGTCAACTAACAGGACCATTAAAAGAGGGAAAAAACTTGGCTAGGCTTGAAGGGCCACCGGGCCATTAGCCTCCTATGATCAACAGCAATAGTGGAGCTTTAGTGAGCTCCCACTCTGAAAAAAGGAGATCAAAACTAGAAGGGAAGGGAGTCCATTGAGTATGGAAAACTGGCTTTTTATCTACAGACTTGAGTCTTGCCTCACAGGAGGGACAAATGAGCTGATGAAGACCACCAGCTCAGGAAAAGACGAGCTGAAATGCTCGCTCCTCTGAGAGAGGAACAAATGGGTAAAGTAAGGAGAGCCACTGGACATAAAAAAAATAAAAATACCAACACGTCACAAAGAATATTAAAAGCTCAGATTACTGCAGACACACCCATGTATCCTTTGACTAGTCTGAAAGTAAGTTTGTTTAGTTCAACCATTAGATTAAACAATAACGAATGAGTACATTAAAAAAAACTGCATACAAAGTGCAACAAGAGACAATGATCATACAAATTGGAAGGTGCTACCATCATTTCCTTTTGAAAAAATTTTTTTAATTAACTGAACTTCTACAGAACATGTTCCAAGCGCTAAACTATCTGTCACGCCAGTAAAGAAAGCAGATAAACTCTAGCATTAACCTGAGAGTACACTCTTTGATGTACACCTCTGCAGTATGACTCAGCTGACTAGCAGATATAAGAATGTGTGAGAGCGCCAACACATTACAAGCAAAAAAGAGTCTAAACATTAATTTAAATTTGTTAGTATGTCTTTTGCAGATGCTTGTGTCGGAGATCTATTTCCTTAGGGAACCATCTATGAAATTTGGTTTCTAATGCACCCAATCCCCCTACCTGGCAAACTACAGATACCAGACAGGAGGTAAGGAAGGAATGCGATGAAAACAAGCCACAGCAGCTCCAGCAGCACAGAAGCAATGGACCCAGCTATGTCAAACAAATAGTGTTCAGAATAGACAGCTACTGCCTGAGGAGCTAACTAGAAAGGTTGCAAGGAGTGTCTAGCTCTCCTATCTCAGGAAAAAGGAATGAGACTATCCACCAAAGACAAATGGATGAAATCAGGCTTGACCCAGGCATACAAAGCGAGCTGAAAAACTAAACAAACATACAAACATATGCAAATAGCTAGCTTGTGGAGTGTCAGTATTAACGAAAAATCTTCACAGACTGTGGGTAATAGCTTGTTATGCTCAAAAGTTATATACCATCAGAGCTGTGGTAAGGGAATTCAGGGCACTGTGCAGCACATCCAGTTGTCCTTCCCCCTCAACACATTACAAAAGGTTTACAAAGATCATTACAGACATTTTTGAAAAGGAATCCTGCCTATGACAAAGAAGGTTTATACTAATGCTGAATGACACTCCTTTCTAGTAGTAATGCTTTTACAAATTACATGTTTTACCCTGCAGAAGGGGAAGACCAAGCCGGGAATACATTCTGGAGCACAGCACCGGCAGACCATGTACCTTTCCTAGACTTCAGGTTTAAAGAAATGTGCTTAACAAAAAAAGTAAATTAGGCACATGAACTTCTGCAGTTACCTGAAGCAATGAACCCTGATGCCTGTTCTTGCTTGCTCTGCCAAAACAAAAGGGGAGACAGGTGGAAAACAAACACTGTTTCACTTTCAGAATCAGGTGTGATTAGATAATACAGGAAAAAAAAACTGAAAAGACAGACAATGATAAATGATGTCTTCTCATCCTCTTAAAACAACACAGCCAGGATTCTTGCAAATGAAATGAAATCCATGCACAATTCTGTACGAAAAGACTACTATGGGAAAGAAAACAGACAAATGAAAACAATAAACCACTTTGAAAAGAGTCTTCAGTTTATGCTCAAAATCATCAGATACAAATTTTTTTTTCAAAAGTTACAAAGCATCAAGAATGATGCTAGTTCCTTACAAGGGATATTAACCCCTTATATGGCAAGGGTTATAAGGGTAAAACACTTTCAAAACAGGGACAAACTACTTTTGGAAGTAAAGAACTTTTTTTTTCAATGAAACTCAGCCACTACCAGACCTTTTTGATTGATACACATTGTGAAGAAGAATGTGGCCCCAAGATGGCACACTTTTAGACATCGCCACACAGCACATACTAGAGCAAGTTAAATTCAATGAAAGGGGCTAATGCTTTATGCTGAGTACACTAACTCCTGAGTCAGGAGACAAGGCATGACTTGCTCTGAAACACAACGTAAATTATTAAGCTATAAATAGACCCATTCAACAGAATTTGGACTGTTCTCTTGCTGGCTCTATACTGACATCACAAAACCTGACTGCAAGATGCAGGATCCTGCTAGATTACCTGTAAAGTACACAGAAGTAAGGGGAGAATAGTGACCAAGCTCCACTGTAAAAATCAGGATGCTTACTTTCTAAATATATTATATATCATGTCAGGAAACATCTAACACTCAAAGTATCGAACCAAAAAATATCTAAAACACCTAAAGCACAAACACTGAAAACTCATAGTATTGAATAACAAAATATCTAATAATTCTATCCACCAAAGATTAAACCCTAGCTACAAATTCTAGACCAGGTGTCAGTTTGGTGGTGGTACTTTTAGGGAAAAGGATTTAGGAACATAATGTGCAGAGTTAGGGTTAGCACATTTGATTACTGTAGTAGTGGTGGTGGCAGTGGAAGTGGGAGTCTTCTTATGCACAGAAGTATAATCACTAATTCCATAAGCAACAAGTCAACCTCCTGGTCTGGGGCATGCAGTTTTTGTTTATATAATTTACCTGGTAACCACATAAGGGTAACAATCCAATATGGACAGTTTCTAATCATGACGCAGGAAGGTATTTACAGTAATTAGAGGAATTTGACAAGGATGCTAGCAAAATTCTTCCAGTTTCTGACAAGTAACCCACCATGACATCTAACTGCAACTGGAATTACAACCAGCATCAGGCAAATGAGACCTCAGTTTAATGGCTCCTTTTAAAAGAAAAAAAGTCTCTTTCTTACTACTCTGGTGTGTCAACAGTCCTGTCCTGTTTCCTGGCCATAGTGAAATAACGGATACTGCTGATCAATCTTACAGCTCAAAATATGTCCAAAGTCTACATTTCAAACACTGAAACTGTTATTTACCACCAATCACAGTCACTTTAAAGGACAAGAGGTCTGCTCTGCTGTCCACATTTTTAACTCAAAAACTGCGGATGGTTTAAATAACTGAAAATTTCAAAGGACTACACATGGACAATCACTACTGCAATACCCTACATTCAACAGGCCAACTGCTAACTTTATACGATGCTACTGGTACCAACCCTGATGAGACTGTGTCCTGTTCCAAAGAACTCCCTATGATCGGTTTAGTTTATTTTTTTGCAATCAGAGGAAGTATCACCTTTTCCTCCTCAAACCACAAAACCAGTTATGTAACAGGAATCCCATTTGTGCTCTCTGGGCTTCATACCAAAGAATGGAGCCACGTCACATGCATTATTCATAAAACAGGTACAGATGACAGGGGTGAATGTTTAAAATGGACATAAACTCCCCAACTTATACATACTACCTCCGGCACCACACATCTGTGGGGATAAGGATAAGCCCAATGATTGCAGAAAGTTGCTTTAAGCAATGCAGTTTGACATCAACAACAGATGGAATGACTGCAGTCAGCTAACTGACTATCTCCCAATTTCTCTATGTTCTCTCACAAATTACAGAAAGTCACTATATAATATGCAATTAATGCACCAAAGTTCAATGCAGAGCATAACACTAAATCATTATGATTCTGAACCATAAAGTCACATCCTCGGTTCAATAAACCCCTCCTTTCATCCATGCAAGTATACTATATGACATCCCCCTCTCCCCACCTAATGCATCTCCTGTTCTCAAGTACACGAACAGTGAATTTAAAAACCAAGCATGTGACACACTAGAGGTAATTTAACACCACATTCACCTAAAATTCTTCAATCCCATTTGCTGTGCATCTTTATAAGAGTAACACCTGGCAGCAAGAAACCAGACTTGCAGCACGTGAACACTGAAGATCTCTAGCAATTGAATCATACTAACAAAGGTTTCTAGGATTACTGAGCTGTTCCAGACCACCGTGGATGAGGAAGCTAATAAAGAAGTTATACCACACTGAAGGAGGCAGTGCCATCAAAATGGATTCTCAAAACCTGGCAAGAAGCTTTCACAGCTTACATTTCCACGTGAGCCAATGTCAGAAGAGCAATATGAATTTCAGTCATAGATCAAAAGATGACTTAATATGTAAGTATTATATTCTCCACTGTTCAAACAAGCACTGGCTGTACAGGACGACACTCAATCAGTATATGGAAAAACATTAGCACACGAATGCCTTAGTTACTATGCTAATCAACCTTAACTAAAGACAAAAAAGGCAGAGCAGACTTGCATCTAATAGAATTATTTGTGAATACAATTCATTCAGTGTTACTAACACTCAGACACATAATGCACACTTAAAGGCAGTCTTACCTGATTATGCACAGTGCCCAATTTGTTATAACCTACAGTCATGTTAGTTGTACTGCCTGAGGCAACCGTTCTCATGAACGGCATCTTATTGCGATTATTTACATCAATATTGTTGCAGCGAGATTTACAGATGTCCATTATTTGAAAACAGGACTTGACACTGTAAGAAAAGGGAAAGAAATTAGACATAAGCCAGAATGCAGCTCTGAGCATTAGATTAAACAGGAATCAAGAATGCAAATGTTTTTCAGAGATGCACTTCAAGAACATGCAATTTACTCCAAGTAAGTGAATTAGTACAACCTCTACCTTAAAAATACTGTAAGTAAAAGAATCACTGACTTCCAACTCCCTTGAACATATTCAACATTTTAAAAATCAACAGATTCACTTAAAGTTATCTAAACTTTGCCAAGGCCTTTGACACCATCCCCATCCCCCACTATGGAATCATAGATAAACTTACTAAGCTGGGCATTAATCTCTACGTCACCCAATGGGTTGCTAACTGGCTTACTGATAGAACCCACACTGTAAAAGTAGCAGACTCCAAATCCAGCTCCAGACAAGTGACAAGTGGAGTACCTCAGGGTTCAGTCCTGCGACCTCTCTTGTTTGGCATCTACTTCTCTGAAATACAGGCCAACACTAAGGGACCCTGGCTAACAAAATTCGCAGATGACTGCAAACTGGGAGTCATTATTGAATCCCCAAATGATGTGGATACTCTACAAAAGGGCCTTACAGAAAGAGATATTTGGTGCCAGAGCCATGGGCTCAAGCTCAATGCCAAGAAATGTATAGTTATCTCCTTTGAGAAAAAACATGTACCCGTGAATTACCATATATGTGGCAGTACACTAAACACTGAAAGTGTGATAAGAGACGTAGGGACACAGGTGGACAGTGGTCTCACCTTCGATAACCACATCACCACAACAGTCAGGAAATCCTTCTATGTGGCACACCTCATCATTAAGGGCTTTTCATCCAGAAAAAAAAAGAGGTCATTGTCCTACTGTACTCATCCTTCATTAGACCCATTATAGAATACAATGCCCCGTTTGGTATGTACCTCTCAAGACATCTGCAACAACTGGAAAGGCCGCAGAAATACCTCACTAAAAGAATCACAGGCCTAAAGCAGATGCCCAAGCTGACCGCCTTAAAAAACTCCAGCTATACTCTTGTCGCATATTGTCTACTCAGAGGCGATCTCTGCTTAACATACAAGGCCATGTCAAACCCAGAGCTGTTGGACATGCTACACTTAAAGAAATCCCAATCCCTCAGAGCCACACGCTCCAGGGATCTAAATCTTGTCATCACAATAAACAAAACATGCTGGAGGTATAGGTTCCTGACCCAGAGACTCCCCAGACTCTGGAATAGATTACCCATACATGTCAAGCAGAGTGCCTCTTTGGCTCTCTTCGAAAGGAACCTTGACGATTGGATGGGAGAAAGGAAATTCACCCCGGGGATCACGTCAGTCGCCCTGCTAGACAGGGGTCCTGGGAAGTAAATAGTGTGGGAATAAACAGCCAGGGAATTGTTATGGCTAGGCTTGTATAGGCCCCAGGGCTGATAGCCTAGTACCAACCTATGAACCTATGTACTTAAAGTAACACTAAGGATTAAACATTAATATTAAGGAAACTCCGCTAAAGAGAATAAAACTCTATAGTCATTGCTTTCAACATAAAAGGGGGTATTTTCACCTCTTCTAACACCTACTGTTTAGTCACTGAAAAAATTCCCTCACAGACTTCCAGGAAGGCTGCACACTGAGCAACAGTTTGATTCGAGCTATCTTGGTATGAAAACTGAATAAAACGGCCCAATGAAACTGTCAACTTGGGTAAAATTCAGTCAATGGATAGTAATTACACTGCCTGGATGGTAGGAAAGAAGAAATTTTGATAAACTGAGAGAAAATCAACCAGAAAAGAAGAGAAAACTCTGGAAAGAATCCTGCAGCAAAAAGCAGTTTAACTTTCAACTTTGTTACAGGAGATAGCATCCAGTAATTTAGGAGAAAAATAAATCAAATGCACTCAGCGGTGTTTAAAATAAATGAAACATTCAAAGACTATATCAACTGAAATAATGAAAGGCTGGAAAAATAGAAGAAGTTGTAACTAGCTATTCAGATGAACTGATAAAACTGCAAAAAAAATCAGAGGATGAAACTAAGACAAGACTGTCTGAACACAAGACTTCTCAAAAAAATCTGTTTGAAAAAACAGTAGTTTGAAGACAAAACAGACAAAACATACAATTTTCTGCTGTACCACAGAAACTGGATGGAAAAGACACTGATTTTATGAAAGTACAAATAAACTGGACTATTGTTTGGATGTGTGTATGTTTCAAACCCGACCATGAGAAGGCAGCCAAGACCTACATTAGTATAGATGCAATCATATTTGAAGGTTCCCTATTAAAACCGCGAAGGTCCACTTACCAGAATAAAGAAACGTCGACACGTATTCATCAAACCGCGAAAACACGGATCGTCCTGAAGCGCAAAATCCGAAATGTCGAATCGTCATGGTTGGCCCTTTTGCGGTACAGCTCCGTAAGGTAAGTGTGCAATAGTTACGGACCTTAGGGTTAGGGTGCGGGTTAAGGTAAGTGCATAGATGGTAGTATATGCAAGATTTAGTTTAGGGTTAGAAGTAGGGTTTAGGTTAGGGTTAGAAATAGGGTTTTGGTTAGTGTATATATGTGGTTTATTTATTTTGTTTGGGTAGGTATTAAGTAGCAGGCGGTAGGGTTGGACAACTATGATGGTTCGAGTTTTTGAATTTCGAGGTTTAGGGCGTTTGGTGTATTCGGGGTTCGCGTAATATGTGTCGGTGTTTACGTATTCGGTGAATAGGACTTTCACGGTTCTAATATAGACCCTATTCGAAAAACAGTTGCTCTAGACAAAACTGTGACAGAAAGGAAAAGTAATAAAAAAAACTGAAACAGCAGAATGTTTGTTGAAATATGACCACTCACTGTACATCATGTGAAAGAGAATGAATTTTACATCCTACAGTCAGGGAATGTAGGAGTGTGATTCAAACTGCTATATGTAGCTGTCTTCAGAATACTTTTCTTGAGGACCAATTACATTTTTGATGCAGAACAGGCTAAGGAGGAAAGAAAAAAAGTATATCCAACAAAAAAGTGAGCCAGCAAGCAGAAGGGGACACAGCTTATCATTCTTTCGACAAAGCCCATATAGAGACTTTACCAATGAAACCTTTTTCCACTGCTCTACAGTAAAGTGTTTGAGAGACAGATAAAAAGTACAACAGCTGACTAGAATAATCAGGAGCACCTCAGACTTGAACCAGACACTGGTGCCAGGAGACTGAGATGATTGGGAAGAAAAACAACAGTAACAATGAAATTAGTGAATAAATGGGGGAGACTATAAAAAATGACTCCCACTGAATGTAAGAACAGACATGTGACATATGGTCTTGTGTTGACTTTGTTAAACGTGCGGGCGAAATGAAAAGCATTTACACTCACTTTATGTCATTAACAATTAGGACTACACTGAAGGGAATAAAGAAGTAACCCTTGGGAAAACAGATGTAAATTACAAGTTATATTGCAAAGCAATTTTTCCTAGTCTGCAGTTAGGGGTATTTTAAATGTGACGAGGGTAGTTTCTTATTAATGGCTGCTGTATATATTTAAGACATTAAAGCACTTAAGGACTTTGCCTTAGTTGTAAAACAGACAGGCTTTAACTGTAATAACAGGAAAAGAAAGACTGGGCAGAAGCTAAAGTTTAAAGTATACTGATCCCACTATATGTTGTTTGTCTTTTCCTGGTTAGGGGTTGCCACAGCAGAACTCCGGTCCGCTAATGATTGGCAGTAGATTTTTTTTTAATGGTGCCGAGTTGCCAGCCCGACGCCCAACCTTCAGCGAAGGCATGCCCATTCACGCATGCCTTTCGGAGGCCACTCGACCGCAGGGAGGACATGCAGACTCCACAAAGAAGGCACTCCAGCCGTGAATCGAACAGGAGAACCTCTTGCTGTGAGGCAACAATGCTACCGCTGTACCACCGCAGCTTCATTGATCCCACTATATGCAGAATTAAAATAAACATTCCCCTTGTTTTAGCAGGGATGAATATCAAGATTAAAATGTCCTTGGTTTACCCTAGACACCAACACTTTTTTAAAGTAAACAGGCTTAGAAAAATATGACAAAATGATGAAAGCCAAGGAAAATGCATGTTGCTTGTGGCCGCGGTAGTGCAGTGGTTAGCAATGTCACTTCACAGCAACAGGTTCTCTGATACGATTCTATTCTCGGCTGGGGTGCCATCTGCGTGGAGTCTGCATGTCCTCGCAGCAGTAACATGGTACTCCAGTTTCCTCCCACATTCAAAGACATACAGTAGGTGGTTTGGACACTAAATTAGTCGAAGGTGAGTGTGTGTGCGTGAGTGAGTGGTGCGAATGAACTATTAAACCTTGGCTCACGGTGATTGTCACTGCGGAAGTGACACCCCAACCCCATGTGCAAAATGAGAAAAAGGGCTGAGGATGGATGGATGTACTTAAGTAATTAGCTTGTTTTTTTTTTCGTTAGCAAATGCCATCAGTGGGATGTGAGGAGTTTCTGTAGATTCAGGCAGTTGGCCAAAGAAAATACAGTTGTGTACACTTACCATAAATATAGATGTTCGAGTGTATTCACTGTTGCAGTCATCACTTGTGGGTTAACCCTGCTGGATAGCCCTCAGCCGGCCTGAATACCAGAGTAAAGGATTTCCCTCCTGCGTCGGCTGTCCCGAGACTGTGGCTAATGTCAGGTCATCGGGGCTATAAAAGGTGGCAGCCTACACTATTGCATCAGCTTTTCTTGCCCCCAGTAGGTAGGAGCCCCTAAGAAGATACTTCTGAGAGACTTGGTTGGCTACAATCACCTGCATTAGAAGCTGAAGTTAAGTGCAAAATTGCAGTACAGTATTTTAGTATTCTGTTAAGTACAAACTTGCAGTTTTAAAAGTACTGTATTTCATTTTTTCTGTTACCTAATTGTGTGTCTCACTGAATAGTGTGTGCTGTGCGTCTCTCTGCAGTTAGCTCCCCACCCACGCTCCCTGTTCTTGTCTTGGTCTTAGTGTTGGTGGCTCTGGAATTGCCCACCCGTCCTGTAAGTCTGTATTTGAACGCTCCTCCTCGGTCCATCTCATTTGCTCACGTAACCGAGTACAGTGAGATCATATTCTAAGTCTAGTGTTCACTCTACTTAATACAGAGAGAAGATTTGAGAAGGCCAACCCACTTAGGTTCTTCCTTTCTCTCTCCTTGCACTTTACTAACAAAAAAAATATATTGCACTTTATTCATCTGCTTTTACTGTATTTGTGTTTCCTCTTACTTTATTTTGCTTTTGCCTCTTCTTAACAGTACTCAATTTGATTTATTCTGCTGCATTTATTACTGCTTGTTATTAGCCTGATTAAACTGTATATTCGGAGTCTTTTGGTTTCAGCACTTGGGCTTCATACTGGTTTGCTTTACATTAAGAAGGTTTGAGGTCTGCACTGTTGTGGCAGGAAAGGTAGCTTGCATCCTTCTAAACTGGGAATTGCTGATTGAAGGCTCAGTGTCTGCTATTCTAAAAGTGTATTAGTTCTGGTTTAAGCACTTGGGCTTCAGTCCAGTTATTCTACATTAAGAAGGTTTGTGGTCTGCACTCTTGTGGGAGGAGAGGCTGGATTCTGCCCTTCTGAGCTGGGAATTTCAGGTTACAGGCTTACTGTGCCTGCTTATTTGAAATGTTTCTTTCTGAAATTGGTGCGCCTTGTTGCTGTAGCATAGACCAGATTCAGGCCTGCTGAATCTAGCTTTGTTTGTATAATTTGAGCACTGATCCAGGCTATCTTTTTTTGGTAAAGGTTCCCCTGCACCCTAGTAGCAGAAGTGTGCAGTTAGAACTTGCCTGATTGAAGACTGCTGGAACAGGGCTCAGTTCTGAGCTTTTTTCTGGTTAATTGGGTAACTTGTTTAAATCAGTTTGTTCGTGTTCTATTGTTTTATATATATATATATATATATATATATATATATATATATACACATAAATTGCACTTTAGTCATCTGCTTTTACTGTATTTGTGTTTCTTACTACTTTATTACTAGGGGCATTGACCAACTCTGATCTGAGACATATAACAATAAGTATCCTTTTCTGTGCATTTAAAGTGTTTTTTTGATTGTATCTGCTTTATTTTCGGAAAAAAAAAATATACTTGTTTCCCACCTTTCTAAGCTAGTATAGTCCAGTTTTCAGGATAGTGCTGAATTCAGGGCTGTGTTACAAATCTCTGTGTCTGCCCATACCTTAACTTGGATAGAAGGAAGTTTCTGTGTTCACCTGTGAGAGAGGGGAAATTTGAGCAGCCTATCTGCCCCTGGAGGAGTGGTTTCAGCCCAGAAATTAGTAGTTTATTGGCCATTTTAGGCTAATTTCTATCTCTTTCATTTCCCTGCTATAAAAAATGCATTTGCCCAGTTTTGCATGCCAGGCACTGCCAGTTAGCTAGGGTATAACTATTCCCGGCTCCACAAAGTGTCATCTTCAATTTTTCCCTTGGAACTAGACAAACTTTCAACTTAAGCACTCAAGCCATTCATTTTTCAGCCCAGCTCTTGCTCAAAACTCATAGCAAGCACTTATAAACCCTAGCACTAGACCCCCCCCCATACTGTACAGAAGGACAAGGCTTTCTATTCGACCTTACCAGCCATTCAGTAAAACAGTTCACTGTATCTATCCAGGGAAGTCCAAAGTGCAGTTTCAGGTGTACTCTCCAGTCCAACTGGTGAATCTGGGCATTTTGAGGCAATGTTACAACTGCCTCATGTACACAGACAACCCTCTCCTCCCTATCACCAAACACTAATACATGCGAGAGATGCAATTATACAGCCAAACTGGAGGTTAAACTCTCTCAACCCAAGACTGGATCAGACAGTCAAAAGGAGAAGAGAAATACTTGCATCACATCACCAGTCTCACATAGACCCATTAAACCAGCACTGGCAAAAAACACACAAATACACAAAAACATACTCGGAGGCTCTAAATAAAAATCTGCATAAACAGAGACCTCCAAAGCAAACATCCAAGCAATCGCCACCCCCCAACACGAACCATGAAACACATACTTCACAAAACCAGTGTGCCATGCAATCACAGTCCTTAAGGCAAAATAACATACCCAACATACTAGTAATAGGTGTCTCTATAGTCAGGCACACTGACGTCCCACTCACTAGGCTGAATAAGGAGAAGGTTACTGTTAGCTGCCTGTCAGGTGCCAGGATCCGCCATATAACACAAACACTCAGGTCACTCCAGAAAGTATAGTTGTGTACACTTACCATAAATGCAGATGTTCAAGTGTATTCACTGTTGCAGTCATTACATTTGGGTTATCTGCTTGCAGGTAGCCCTCAGTCAGCCTGCATCAGTTGCTGTCCCTTCTTCCATGATGTCAGGTCATCAGGAGTATAAAACATGCAGCCGGCACCATTACATCAGTTTTTCTTGCCCCAGATGTCAGGTATCCCTCTAATGGGAAGCAATTAAATATAAAAACACAAAGATATACCTCCAACAAAAAAGCAAATACACCAAAAAGGCTTTTAAGCATAGTAAAGGAAAGTAGAGGTATAGCCAAAAGATGTTAGGGGGCTGGAGGGAGGGTAACCAGGACTGCAACAGTGAATACACTCGAACATCTACATTTATGGTAAGTGTACACAACTGTACTATGTTCGTGTTTCACTGTTGCAGTCATTACATTTGGGTAGATTCCCAAAGCTATGGTTGGGAGGAGGAATTTAGATAGCATTAGGGCCAGCTATAAGGCCCTGCAAGACTGCAGTGGCAAAGCCAGCTCTGGATTTAGAGAAAATTGGCAAATGATAATGCTTGGTGAAAGTACGTACAGAACTCCAGGTAGCTTCTAGGATGTCCCTGGTAGGGACGCCTCTGAGAAAGGCTGTAGAGGAAGATGCAGCCCTGGTGGAGTGAGGGGTCTGATCCCCTGGGGGATAGGTTTTCCATGGTGCTTAAAGCAGAAATGAATGCAATGGGGTATCCATTTAGAAATGGTTTGATTTGAAATAGCCTTCCCCTCTGCCCCTGCAGCAAATGCCACCAGCAATTGTTCAGATTTCCTTTGAGGTTTAGTCCTGTCTAAGTAGTACCCAAGTTGTCTGTGCACATTTAAGGAATGCAGTATCCGTTCCTCTTTATTCTGTGGATTGGGAAAGAAGGTTGGCAAATTAATGGACTGATTAAGAGGACACTGGATACCACCTTGGGCATGAAGGATCGATTGGTTCTGAGGGACACCCTGTCCGCATGAAAGATGATGAAAGGCTCCACTGCCATAAGGGCCTGTAATTCAGACACCCTTCTAGCTGAAGTGATTGCTAAAAGGAAAGTTGTTTTCCAAGAAAGAAATTTTAAGTTTGCAGTAGCAGCTGGCTCGAAAGGAGGTAGAGTGAGTTTCTCCAAGACAAAGTTAAGGTCCCAGGCACGGGTTGGAGCTCTCCTGGGTGGTCTCAAATTTTTGGCCCCTCTGAGGAACTGCTTGAGCAGTGGATGAGAGAAGGCGGTTCTGTGTTATAATGAGCTGAAATGGCTGAGGCGTGGATTTTAATGGAGGAAAAAGACAGGCCCTTGTGAAGCATCTCAATTAAGTATTGTAAAATCTGAGGTAAATTGGGCGCTGCTGTGCTCATCCCTTGAGATTGGTTCCAGGCACAGAATCTTTTCCATTTTTCAGCATAAGATTTTCTAGTACTAGGCCTCCTTGCCTTTAAAATGATATCCATCACAGGTTTGCTGAGGGATGAAAAAGGAGAGATTAAGTAATTAGCCAGGCTGCAAGGTTCAGTGTTAGAAGCTGAGGGTGCAGAATCTGGTTCTCCTGCTGAGACACCAGGGAAGCAGTCTGAGGCAGGTGCCATAGAGATAATCATGACATACTGCGCAGGAGGGATACCAGTGTTGGCGTGACCAGTCTGGAGCAATCAAAATCATCCTTGGTTTGTCCTGTGTGATTTTTAGTAGTACTTTGGAGAGCAGAGGCAGAGGGGGGAAGGCATAGACTGACAGGTTTTTCCAGCTGAAGGACAGAGCATCCACTTTCCAGGCTTGTTTGTGGGGAGTCCTTGTGCAAAATTTGTCCAATTGGTAGTTCTGGGGAGAGGCAAAAAGGTCTATATCTGGGCTCCCCCATTTGCTTGCCAACATGCTGAAAATTCTTGGTTCCAGTTTCCACTCGTGTGGGTCCATGAGGTTTCTGCTTAGTCCGTCTGCCAGTGTATTTAATTTTCCTGGCAGTAATTGAGCTTGTAGGTGCACTTGGCAGCTCAAGGCTTTGTTCCATGCCATGGTTAGTCTGCAGAGGGGGTAAGAATGTGTACCCCTCTGCTTGTTTATGTACCACATAACAGTGGTGTTGTCCGTCTTTACCATTAGTTGTCCTGGAAGAATGTGGTTCTAGAAGGCTGTCAGAGCATTCTGTACATCTAACATTTCTTTTTGATTGATATGCAGGTGCATTTGACTTGGGTTTCATTTGCTCTGAATGCACTTCCCTGCCAGGTGAGCCCACTCCATGCATAGTCTGATGAGTCTGTTGTTAGGGTTTGGGTGGCAGGGGGTGGTGTGAAAGGTAGTCCCTTGTTTTAGTGGCAGGCCTCTGCCCACCAAAGGAACTCTAGGCGTAAGCAAGGTATGATAGGAATCATTGTTTCCAGGTCTTGAGAATGTTGACACCATAGGCTTTTTAGATACCACTGTAGTTTCCTCATATGCAGTCTTGCATATGGAATTAGAAGAATGCAGGAGGCCATGAACCCCAAGACTTGCAGTATTTGTCTTGCAGATAAAGCAGGGTTTTTGTGGCCACTTGTTTGAAGTAGTTTGTCAAATGAATTTGTTTCTCTGGCGTGAGGTAAGCCATCTGAGAAGTTGTATTCAAGCTTGCTCCCAGGATATGATTTGTTGACAAGATACCAGGTGTGATTTCTTTTCGTTTATGGTGTACCCCAGACAAGTTAGAACCCTTTGTACAAAGGTCAGATGATTCAAAAGTATGTCCTGGCTTTCTGCCTGAATTAAGACAATCGTCCATGTATGGGTATACTTGAATATTTCTTTGCCTGCAAAATGCAATAACTGGAGCTAGACACTTTGTGAATACCCTGGGCGCAGTAGATAAGCCAAAGGGCAGTGCAGAGAACTGATAGTGCGTGCAGCCTGCTTTGAAGCGTAGGTATCTTCTGCAAGATTCCCTGATTGGGATGTGCAGGTATGCTTCTTTTAAATCTAGTGTTGCCAACCAGGCATCTTTGCCTAGCATAGGAAGTAATTGGTGAAGAGTCAGGATCTTGAATTTTGGAATCTCCAAAAATGTGTTTAGAGTAGACAGGTCCAGGATAGAATGCCATGAATTGTCTTTTTCTGGGTACCAGGAAAAGTCTCTAGTAGAAACCTTGTCCCTTTTCCTCTTCTGGTACCAGCTGAATAGCCCCCATGCTTAAGAGAGAAAGTACTTGTTTTTGGGCCTCTGCCCACTGATTTGGGGGTAGGTCCGGGCACCCGCTTGGTGTTGGCAATGTGTGGAAGTGAAATCTGTATCCCTGGGACACTATATTTAAAACCCATTTGTCCTGGCTAATGAGTTCCCAATTCTTCACATGAAGAACAATCTTTCCCCCCAAAGGTGCAGTCACTTGATAAGTGCTTGGAAATTTGAAAAGGAAGTCATTGAGACAGTTTACCAAAGGGGGGAGTCTTATTATTCCCAGATTTGGAAGTGGAGGCCCCCCACTGCTTAGTTGTGTGTGTGGCCCCAGGGACTGAAACCTGGGGTTTTTGCTGTGTCTGGGTTTGGCTTGAGAAGACCTGGAAGGGGCTGGAAAGGACCAGTTCTTAGAGGGCCAGTGCCTACTAAATCTAGGAGGCTGAAAGTACAGTTTTATACCTACCATAAATGTAGATGTTCGAGTGCTAATACAGCTGCAGTAATCACAGACGGGTTCTCTGCCGTCAGGCGGTCCCTCGGTCGGCCGAATTCCAAAGTCTAGGTCCGGCGTCGGTTGTTGTCGCTTTCTCTCCTGACGTCAGTGAGGCCGGAGTATATAAGACACAGCCGACGCCATGTTCTTCCGTCTTTCTTGCCCCAGATGTCAGGTGCCCCCAGAAGGAAGGCAATACATAAATTATGTTTATATATATATATATATATATATATATATATATATATATATATATATATATATACATGCAATGCAATATAATCCAAAATCAGTAGTTGCAAGCAAATAAATGTCAGGTTGTATGAAGAGGGTGTTAGGCCCCATGCCTTTACCAAGTGGGGAAGGAGGGAGGGAAACCTGTACTGCCTGTACTGCAGCTGTATTAGCACTCGAACATCTACATTTATGGTAGGTACAAAACTGTACTATGTTCATCGTGCATACAGCTGCAGTAATCACAGATGGGTAGAGTCCCAAAGCTGCGCACAGGGTGGTAGGTACTATGAGGAACTGGGTTGAGCCAGAATGCCCTGCAACACAGCAGTGGCAAAGCCTGCTCTAGTCTTGGAATATAAAGGCAGGAGGTAGTGTTTTGAGAAGGTATGTACAGAACTCCAAGTGGCTGCCTCCAAAATATCTTTGGTAGGAACTCCTCTGAGGAAGGCTGTAGAGGTAGCTGTGGCCCTGGTGGAGTGTGATCTGTGCCTGTAGGAACAGATTTCCCATGATAGGAATAACAAAACCGTATGCAGTGGCCTATCCACTTTGAAATAGTCTGCTCGATAACTGGCTTCCCTTGAGCCCCTACAGCATAGGGCACAAAGAGTTGTTCTGACTTCCTGAAGGGCTTTGTTCTGTCCAAATAATAACGTAGCTGCCTATGGATGTCTAAAGAGTGTAGCAGCCTTTCCCCTTTGTTTTGAGGTTTGGGGTAAAAGGTAGGTAGGTGTATGGCTTGATTTAAAGCTACCCTGGATACCACTTTAGGCATAAATGATGGGTTGGTACGAAGGGAAACCCTGTCCTGATGGAAGATGAGAAATGGCTGCACCGGCATGAGGGCCTGCAGTTCCGAAACCCTACGAGCTGAAGTGATAGCCAGAAGGAAGGCTGTTTTCCAGGACAAATATTGCAAATCTGTTGAGGCAGCTGGTTCAAAAGGGGGCAATGTTAATTTTTCTAGTATGTAATTAAGATCCCAGGCTGGTATTGGTTGTTTCCTTGGTGGTCTTATATTTTTGGCCCCTCTGAGGAACTGTCGTAAGAGTGGGTGAGAAAATAAAGGAGGATCCATGTTGAATTCTGCAGAAATGGCTGAGGCATGGATTTTTATGGAAGAAAATGAAAGTCCACTGTTCAGCAGCTCAGCTAGATACTGTAATACCTGAGGCAAGTTCAGTTTTCTAGGGTCCTGGCCTTTTTTCTCATTCCAAGAGCAAAACCGCTTCCATTTTGCAGAGTAAGCTTTTCTAGTAGATGGCCTTCTGGCCTCCAAAATGACATCCTGCACCTCCTTGGAGAGTAGGGTCTGTTGTGGTGTTAAGGAATTTTCCATGCAGCAGATTGAGTGTTTTCAGCTGACTGTGAAGAGTTTTGTAGCTGTGCTGAGTCAACAGAAGAGGCATTAGAGGCAGGGACCAAGGAGGAGTATGTGTTAGGCTCCTCAGGAGTGGGTACCAGTGTTGCCTTGGCCAATCTGGAGCAATCAGTATCATCTTGGTCTGTCTGCTCTTGCTTTCAAAAGCACCTTGGGCAGGAGAGGCAGAGGTGGGAATGCGTAAACTGTCCATGCTGTCCAACTGAATGAAAGGCCCACTCTCCAGGCCTTTGGATGAAAGGTCCTCGAACAAAACTTTTCCAATTGATGATTCCTGTGGGAGGCAAAAAGATCTATGTCTGGCCTTCCCCACGCTTGGATTATCTCTGTAAACACCTGAGGATGCAACTTCCATTCGTGTGGATCTGTCATATTTCTGCTTAGATTGTCTGCCAACGTGTTTTCCAATCCTGGCAAGTACTGTGTTCGAAGGTCGATTTGCCATTCCAGAGCCAAGTTCCAAAGAGTCATGGCTAGTCTGCACAAGGGGTATGAATGTGTTCCTCCTTGTTTGTTTATGTACCACATTACTGTGGTGGTGTCTGTTCTTATCAGTAATTGTCCTGGATGTAGGAGGTCCTTGAAAGCTGTTATTGCATTTATTACTGCTAGCATTTCTTTTTGATTGATGTGAAGGTGCTTTTCCTTTTGGGACCATTTGCCCTGAATGCACCTGTCCGTCATGTGCGCCCCCCAGGCGTAATCTGAGGCGTCTGTTGTGATGACTTGATTTGCTTGAGGCTTGCAGAATGGGAGGCCTGTATTTGCTTGACATGCTTGGGCCCACCATAGAAATTCCTTTTGCAAACATGGAAATATTGGTATTATTGTTTCCAAACTGTGACTGTGTTGAGACCATAGGTTTTTTAGGTACCATTGAAGTTTCCTCATATGCAGCTTTGCACATGGGATTAAAAGAATGCAAGATGCCATGAAGCCCAGAGCCTGCAGGATTTTCCTTGCAGTAAGCCTGGTACAATTTGCTAGTATTTTGAAATACTGACTTAGTTGCCCCTGTTTTTCTGGCGTAAGATAGGCCATCTGGGTGTTTGTATCCAAGTTGGCACCCAGGAAAATTATTTTCTGAGATGGTGTTAGCCTGGATTTCTCTTTGTTGATTGTGTATCCCAGAGATTGCAGTAACCGTGTTACATAAGCCAGATGTTCCAGAAGTATGTGCTTGCTGTCCGCTTGGATCAGGCAGTCGTCCAAATAAGGGTAAATTTGTATCCCTTGAAGTCTGCAGTAGGCAATCACTGATGCCAGGCACTTTGTGAATACTCTGGGCGCAGTAGATAAGCCAAAGGGCAATGCAGAGAATTGATAGTGAATTGAACCTGCAAGAAATCTGAGGTATCTTCTGCAGCTTTGTCTGATTGGGACATACAGGTATGCCTCCTTGAGGTCCAATGTTACCAGCCAGAACTCCTTGCCCAGCATGGGAAGAAGCTGCTGTAATGTGAGCATCATGAATTTTGGTACGAGTAAAAATGTGTTTAGGATGGATAAGTCCAAAATGGGTCTCCAGTCGTTTCCTTTCCTTGATACCAGAAAAAGTCTTGAATAAAAACCTTGACCTTGTTCGTGAGTAGGTACCTCTTGTATAGCTCTCATGCTTATGAGCTTTGAAATTTGTAGTTGTGCCTCTGCCCTTTGATTGTGTGGCAGGTTTGGCATGCCTCTCATTTTTGGAAGAGTGTGGAATTGAAATTTGTAGCCTCTGTTTATAATGTCCAGGATCCATTTGTCTGTTGTGACAATATGCCAATTTCTTGTAAATAATGCTAGCTTTCCTCCCAAAGGTGCTGCCAGCTGAGACCTGATTGGCATGGAAATGAGGGAGTCACTGGGTTTGTTCCCTGTATTGTTGTGCAATGTCTTCGCCACCTCTTGGTGCTGGAGTTTGCCATTGTCGGCCTCTATATGATCCTTGTGATTGCCCTCTGCCCCTTGTGCGTCTGTATCTACCTCTTTGTGGCTTGTCAGTGGCTGGAAAGGACCAGTTTTTTGAGGGCCAATTTCTGCTAAAACGTGGTGGTTGGACCTGTAAAAAAGCTTCGACAGTTTGCATAGATTTGGCTTTTTCTTCCATTTTCCGTAATATCTCCTCAGCATTAGTACCAAAGAGCACATCCTTTTGTAAAGGAGCATCTAGAAGTTTAGCTTTCACATGATCAGGCAAGTTTTGTTCCCTAAGCCAGGCATGTCTACGAATGACTGATCCTGTAGCAGCCGCTCTACTTGAGGCCTCTAGAGCATCATAGCCACATTGTAAGGTGTGTTTATCCACTTGCTCTGCACTATGCATCATATCCTGCAACTCCTTCAAATCTGGTTGTTCAGGCTGAGACATTTTATTCCTTAATTGTGATAACAGGAACTGTTGATATTTAAGCATATGAAACTGACAATTTAAGGCCCTCATAGCTAGGGTGGCCGAGGTATATACCTTTTTTCCCCACCTTTCCAAGGATCTAAACTCTCTTTCGGCAGGAAGTGGATTCTTGGCAGTAGAGGCCTTCAATCCCTTGGGGCCTTGAGAAATGGTTTCAGGGTCAGCATTATGGCTTTTGTAGAGAAATTGGTGAGAGTTAGGAACTCTGTAGTACCTATCAGGTTTGACTGGTGCAGGAGGCAGGGAATCCGGGTTAAGGCAAGCCTCCGAATAAACATCATCAAGTATGTCCAAAACAGGAGGTATAGCCAGAGGTCTGTGTTGAAGTAACAAAAGAAATTCCCTAAGTCTTTTCTTGGAATCGGAAAAGTCTTGGCCTTCCCAATGGAAGTGTTCCCTTAAAGTGTGCAAGGTTTCCCCAAATGAAAAATCCTCAGGAGGAGATACAGAAGGAATGGACTGCTCTGCATCAGAATCCTCAAAAGGGGAGTAAGAATGTTCCTCTACATCAGAATGTTCTGATAAAATGGAGCCCTGATCAGAAGAGGGAGAATCTTCCTCCACTCTGGGTCTCTTGTCTGGAGGGGGTTGAGAACCCCTGATAAGAGTAATTAAATCCTCAGCCATTTTAAGCATCTGTTTTTTAGGCATGGGACCTGGAGATGGGCCCTGTGCAACAGGCCTCTTGGGATGCCTGGCTGCTTTGGATTTAGTAAAGGCCTTAATAGAAAAAGAAGATGAGGGTCTAAATACACCATGGGTGGAAGTGGACCTGTCCACATTAGTAGGCTCAACATTAGCAATGGCTTCGGTGGTTGTAGTCTGGGAAAGGGCCGAGGTACCTGCGGTCTCGGGTACAGCGGACACCTCCAAAGGAGTGTCGTCGGTAGTCAGGGACTGCAAAGGCGTCTCGCTGAGAACCGGACCACGTAGCCTGTTTTGGCGTGGTGTCGGTGGGGACCGGACCTCGTGTCGGTCCTTGTCCTTGCTTTTGGACAAAACGGTAGTCGGAGTTTCCGGCGACATTTTATAATCAAAAGCTTTACTAAAATAGTGTTGGGCTTAACTCACCGACGCTTAATAGTGCGTTATTGAAAGTAGCGCAAAAGAGACCGCCCGAGACGTCATGGTCTGGGCCTAAACAAGGTATGCAGAGGGAATGGAAATCCTTATGCGGTATTTGCTTCCCACAAGAAATACAATTATTAACTTTTTCTGACATCGGTCTGAGGCAAGAAAAGTTTCCCCAACGGGGTACTTAGCTTTAAAGAAGACTTCGGTTTCCAATTTTTTTCGTAATTCAGGAGCTGGCCGACCGGCACTTGCGAACTGCTTCTGCTTCGGGCACCGCGCAGCAAAAAAGACTGAAGAACATGGCGTCGGCTGTGTCTTACATACTCCGGCCTCACTGACGTCAGGAGAGAAAGCGACAACAACCGACGCCGGACCTAGACTTTGGAATTCGGCCGACTGAGGGACCGCCTGACGGTAGAGAACCCATCTGTGATTACTGCAGCTGTATGCACGATGAACATCTTGTAAAGTCACCCCTGGGCTTTCAGATATTGGCAAAGGCTCTTGCTACCCCCATAGTGCCTTTTTTAGGCAAGGCTCAAAAGACAAACCCACCTCCATAGGTATCACAAGGGATAAGAAACTAAGAGTAATGCTACTCAACGCCAGAAGTCTAAACCTCAAGATGCACGCACTCGAAACTCTCCTTAGCATGGAGAACATCGATATCTGTGCAGTAACAGAAACCTGGTTCAGGGCTCCCGAGAGCACCCCAGCACTACCAGGTTATACCTCATACCATGCTTTTCGGCCCCAAAACTTGGACCGAACAACAAAAGGAGGGGGAGTATCGATATTCATCAAAGATACCCACACCTCCAGGTTGGTGGCAAAGCACGAAGCATCAGAGACTATCCATGTGCAACTAACAGTGGGTAAAACTGCCTTCCAGTTTATAGCCTGCTACAGACCACCTTCCCAAACCCAGGAACCCCACTCGGCCTTCCTGAGAACACTGGAAAATATGAAGGTCTCTCCAAACACCATTATATTGGGACTTCAACTACCCAAACATACTCTGGGAGCATTACTCTAGCTCCAACACCCTAGCCCAAAGGTTCCTAGAATTTATAAACTCAAATGCTATGGAACAACTTGTTACCACTCCCACAAGAGGGAAAACATACTGGACCTGATCATCACAAACATGGGGACTCTATGCTCCAGACCAGAAGTGTATCCCTCACTGGTAAGATCAGACCATAAACTAATCTCACTGGATATTCACATCCCGACCCCCACCCCCTGCCCAGAAAACCACAGTGAAAAACTTCTCTAAAGCAAATTTTACACTCCTCAAAACTGAGGTGGAATCCTTCAAAGCCCCGGCCTGTGGAAAATACAGCCCAGACCAGAATCCTTTATAAACGCATTCTATGAACACCTTCAGGAATGCATGGATCATGCGATCCCAAATAAAACCAAGACCCAATCCTCCAAAGGCAGACGTCCTGTCTGGTGGACCCCAGCCATAAACAAACTATACAATAGAAGGAGGAAGCTAGTAAATGATAAAGCAAAATCCCAAAAGGGAAGGCATCACTGATCAGTATTAGCAAAAACTACGGGCACACATAAAATTGTCTAAGGCCAGCTTGAGAGAAAAATTGCACAGGACACTAAGGATAATCACAAGGCTTTCTTTAGTTATATTAGGAACCTGGGTGGTAATTCCCAGATATGCTCAGAATTAGTCCAAAATGACAAAAAATACACTGAACCCACAGACATTGCCAACATCCTAGCTGACAGGTTCAGCGCAAACTTCTCCCCCCCACCAAAAGGGCAAATATCTATCCCAGCAGAGTGCTGCCCCCCTGACATCTCAGATGCTCAGGTAAGAGCCGCCCTCTCCAAAGCAAAAAACACAGCATCAATGGGACCAGATGGTGTCCCGGCCAAGGCCCTACATGAACTCAAAGAAGAGCTAAACCCAAACATAAAACTACTGTTCAATCTCAGCCTTACTACAGGATATGTGCCCAAAGAGTGGCGTACAGCAACAGTGGTCCCTCTCCATAAAGGTGGTGCCTCAACGGATCCTGGAAACTATCGCCCATAAGCCTGACTAGCTTGGTCTGCAAAGCTATGGAAAGGATCATCATGGACCTCATAAATAAAGATATTGGGGACCTACAAACACTGGATCCTACCCAGTTCGGCTTTGTTAAGGGCAGATCCTGCCTCTTAAACCTGGTTGATTTCTTTGAAACAGTCACCAAGGCCATTGACGAGGGAAGGTGGTCCACAGCCTACCTGGACCTCAAAAGCCTTCGATACAATACACACTTTCGGGCATTATAGATAAGCTCACCAGCTTAAATATAAACCCCTATGTCACTAGATGGATTGCAAACTGGCTCAAGGACAGAACCCACATGGTTAGAATTGCTGGAGCCATGTCAGACTCCAAACCAGTTACAAGTGGTGTCCCACAAGGCTCAGTCCTGGGACCTCTCTTGTTCGGTATATATTTCTCGGAGGTACAGGCCAACACGGAAGGACTGTGGCTGACCAAGTTCAGATGACTGCAAACTGGGTGCCATAATCGACTCTCCAGCCGACACAAGCATCCTCCAAAAGGGCCTCACAGAAACAGACAACTGGTGCCAGTGCCATGGCCTCAAGCTAAATGCCAAAAAGTGTATAGTCATCCCCTTTGGAAAAACAAAGTGCCCACAAATTACCACATAGGTGGAAATCCATTAAGTACAGAAGAAGTAATTAGGGACCTGGGGACCCAAGTTGATAGCAATCTCTCATTTGACAACCACGTGGCCAAAGTGGTTAGAAAAACATTTTATATAGCCCACCTAATCATGAAGGGATTCTCATCTAGATCAGGGGAGGTCATCGTGCCTCTTTACTCATCCCTCATCAGGCCCATAATTGAGTACAATGCCCTTTTGGGATGTACCTTACCAGACACCTGCAGCAACTGGAAAGACCCCAAAAGTACCTCACCAAGAGGATCAAAGGGCTCAAACAGATGCCATATGCTGCCTGTTAAAGAAACTCCAGCTCTACTCAGTGGCATACCGCCTGTTCAGAGGCGATCTGTGCCTGATGTATAAAGCCATGTCCAACCCGGAATTAATGGACATGCTGCACCTCAGAAAATCCAAATCCCATCGAGCTACGCTCGAGAGACTTGAACCTCAGCACTGAAATAAATAGGACATGCTGGAGGGACAGATTCATAACCCACAGGCTCCCTTCACTCTGGAATAAAATCCCAGTCCAGGTCAGGCAGAGTCCCTCATTGACTCTCTTCAAGAGGAATCTTGATGAGTGGATGGGAGATCGTAGGTTTACCCCGGGTATCACTTCTGTGTCACTGTTAGATAGAGGCACAGTATACTAACCTCGAAAAAGGGCATAGCAAAATAAATTTAAAATGGGTGGCGAAAGCCAAACACATTCTGGCTAGGTTTATAAATGCCCTAGGGCAGATAGCCTAGTATGAACCTATGAACCTATGAACCTATGAACAATTTGCATAGACTTAGCTTTATCTTCCATCTTTTTAAGAACTTCCTCAGCCTTTTTGCCAAACAGGCGGTCCTGATTTAAGGGAGCATCCAACAATTTAGCTTTAACATAATCAGGCAAAGATTGCTCCTTGAGCCAAGCATGCCTTCTGAGCACAGAACCAGCAACAGCAGCCCTGCAAGAGGCCTCTAATGAATCAAAACCACATTGCAAAGTATGCTTTCCAACTTGTTCAGCAGAATGCATTAAATCCTATAATTCTTTATTTTCTACACAGTCAGGAACCAACATAATTTTCTGTTTAAGCAGTCTAATATCATGTTGCTGATACTTTAACATATGAAACTGGCAGTTTAAAGCCCTAATGGCCAAGGTTGCAGAAGTGTAAACCTTCTTACCCCATCTATCCAGTGCCCTGGAGTCTCTATTAGAAGGGGTAGGATTTTTAGCAGTAGAAGCCTTAATGCCCTTGGGCCCCTGTGAAATAGTCTCTGGTTCTGCAATAGGATTTTTAAAAAGGAACTTGTGGGACTCAGTGACCCTGTAGTATCTCTCAGGTTTTCTGGGAGCAGGAGACAGGGAATCAGGGGCCAAACTAGATTCCGAGAAAGCATCATCAACAATGTCTAGTACAGGAGGAATAGCTAAAGGCCTATGCTGAAGTAGGAGAAGGAAATCCCTAAGCCTCTTTTTTGAATCAGAAAAATCCTGGCTTTCCCAGTGGAAATGCCCCTTACAGTATATGTAAGGTTTCCCTAAAAGAAAAATCCTCAGGAGGGGAAGCAGAGGGAATGGAGTCCTCTGTATCAGAATCTTCATAAGTAGATAAGGGCAAATCCAGATCATCAGAAGAATCAGAAAAACAGAATCCTGATAAAAAGATTCATAACCAACTACAGTCCTAGGCCTCTTAGAAGGGGGGGGGGGGTTGGCTACCCTTGATTAGAGTTATTAGATCTTCAGCCATTCTTATCATTTGTTTTTTAAGCATAGAGGCCTGAGCATGTGGCCTGGGCGTCGTTTTTTTAGGCATGGATCGAGACTTAGGCCTAAGTAAAGAGGGAGGCGTCAGCTTAATATGCAAGTCCATAGGCCTGAATACACCCCTCAGAAGCCAGTGCCTGCACAGAGGCTCCGGACCCATCCAAGGTAGAGACATCAGCAGGTTCCATAGCTGAAGCATCTCGCGGCATACCGGACTCCGAATGGGTCTCAGTAGAGGCCTGCGAATCAGAAATAGCGGGTATCAGGGGCTGCAAAAGTGCCTCACTGAGTACCGGTGAACTGGCAACTGGCTTAGGAGAAGCATCCTCGGCAGTTTTGGACCTCGGCAGCCTGTCTCTGTCTTTATCTTTGCGTTTTTCGGAATCCCGGTAGTCGGATGGCTAACCGACATTTCTGGATAATTAAACCGAGAACCGAAACACTTAAAGGCGAAAATATACCGACGGAGAGTGCGCTGATTAAATAAAGCACAAAGGAATACAGTACGAATGAAAATCTTTATGAGGTATTTGCTTTCCACAAGTAATGAAATTATTAACTTTTACTGACATTAGAAAGGAGCAAGAAAAAGTTTCCCCAATGAGGTACTTAGCTTTAGTTGAAGACCTCGGTTCTGAAACTTGAAAACGAAAATTTCAGAAGTTGGCCAATCGGCACTTGCGAACTGCTTCTGCTTCAGGAACTGCACGTCAAGAAAGACTGATGCAATGGCTTCGGCTGCATGTTTTATACCCCTGACGACCTGACGTCATAGCAGAAGGGACAGCAACCGACGTAGGACCCAAGACTTTGTTAATCAGGCCGACTGAGGGCTACCTGCAAGCAGATAACCCAAATGTAATGACTGCAACAGTGAAACACGAAGAACATCAAGTACAAATACGACTCTGTCATTGTCCATGTTGGTGTGAATAACCGTACCTCCCTGGACTACATGAAGAGAGACATGATCATGTAGTCCAGGCCGGTATGACCCTGACCCTGAGTAGCATCCGGCCCTCACCAAGAATGATACCACAGTATAAAAAAAAAATTATCAATTTTTACAACTGGCTAAGTTTCTGGTGTCATTCAAAGGAGATCCCGTGTCTGTCCGCCTGGGATGACATGCTTGACAAGCCACACTGCTTCGCTAGAGACGGCTTGCACCTGTCACCCTTAGGCTTTCGAATACTGGCCAAGGCTCTTGCCACCCCCATAGTGCCTTTTTAGGCAAGGCTCAAAAGACAACCCCACTGCCGTAAATAGCACAAGTAACAAAAAACTGAAGGTAATGCCACTCAATGACAGAAGTCTAAACACCTCAAAATGCACGCACTCGAGGCACTCCTCAGTATGGAGTAAACTGATATATGTGCAGTAACAGAAACCTGGTTTAAGGCTCCAGAGAGCACCCCAGCACTACCAGGCCACAACTCATACCATACATTTCGGCCACAGAACCTGGACCGAAATACTAAAGGCGAGGGCGTATCCATATTCATCAAGGATACCCACACCTCCAGGTTAGTGGCACAGCACGATGCTTCAGAGATCATCCACGTGCAACAATGAGCAAAACTGGAATTCAAATTGGAGCTTGCTACAGATCATCCACCATGTCCCAGGACCCCCGTTCCACGTTTCTGGAAACACTGGGTAACAAAGGTCCTACCAAACACCCTAATATTGGGTGATTTCAATTACCCAAACAAACTGGGAGAACTACTCACGTACTAACTCCCTTGCCCAACATTTCCTAGAATTTATAAACTCAAACACCCTGGATCAACTGGTCAACACTCTCACTAGAGGTGACAACATATTGGACCTGGTCATCACCAACATGGACGACCGGTGTTCCACACTGGAAGTCAACCCCTCGCTGGTTAGATCTGACCATAAAAAAATAATTTTGGATATACACATTCTGCCCCCACCCCTGGACAAGGAAACCACCGCGAAAAACTTTTCAAAAGCAAACTTCACGTTACTTAAGACAGAGGTGGAAAGTTTCAAAGCCCCCATGCTAAAGGATAACGCTGTCCAAGCTGCAAAATCCTTTACTAATGCATTCCACGGGTACCTACAAGAATGCATGGATCATGCTATCCCAAGTAAAACCAAAACTCACTCCTCCAAGAAAAGGAAACCAGTCTGGTGGACCCCTGCCATAAACAAGCTATACAACAGAAGGAGGAAACTAGTACAGAAGAGAGTAAAATCCCAAGAAGGGAAGACATCCCTGATCAGTATCAGCAAGAAACTACGATTCCTCATAAAATCATCCAAGGCGAGCTTCGAAAGAAAAATTGCCAAGGACTCCAAATATAACCACAAGGCATTCTTTAGCTATGTCAAAAACCTAAGTGACAATGCTCAGATCTGCTAGGAGTTGGTGCAGAATGGCACAAAATACACTGAACCGACCGATATCGCCAACATGGCAGACAGGTTCAGTGCAAACTTCACCCCCAAAAGGGCCCATAAACATACCAGAAGAATGTAGAGCCCCTGAAATCACAGACACTCAGGTTAACACAGCCCTCTCCAAAGCCAAAAACACAGCACCAATGGGACCGGACGGTGTCCCAGGCAGCGTCCTACACGAGCTCAAAGACGAACTAACCCCTCACCTAAACACACTGCTCAAACTCAGCCTCTCCACAGGCTACGTACCCATAGAGTGGCACATAGCAACGGTTATTCCGCTCTACAAAGGTGGAGCCACAACAGACCCCAGGAACTATTGCCCTATAAGCCTGACTAGCTTGGTCTGCAAGGCTATGGAGCGCATCATCATGGAACTCATTAACAGACACATTGGGAACTTCCAAACACTGGACCCTACCCAGTTCGGCTTTGTTAAGGGCAGATCATGCCTCCTAAACCAGGTGGACTTCTTTGAGACAGTTACCAAGGCTATAGACGAGGGAAAGGTGGTACACACAGCCTACCTAGACCTCGCAAAGGCCTTCGACACCATTCCCCATTCTGGTATTATAGACAAGCTCACCAGTCTGAACATAAACTCCTACGTCACAAGATGGGCTGCCAACTGGCTCACGGACAGAACCCACATGGTGAGAGTTGCGGGAGCTAGGTCCGACTCTAAACTGGTTACAAGTGGCATTCCCCAGGGCTCAGTCCTAGGACCCCTCCTGTTCATCATATACTTCTCAGAGGTACAGGCAAGCGCAGGAGGACTATGGTTGACCAAGTTCGCAGACGACTGCAAACTAGGGGCTATAATTGACTCTCCAGCCAACACAAACATCCTCCAAAAGAGTCTCACTGAGACGGATACCTGATGTCAAAATTATGGCCTCAAGCTAAATGCCAAAACATGCATAGTCATCCCCGTTGGAAAAAACAAAGTACCCACAAACTACCACATAGGTGGTAGTCCCCTAAATATGGAAGATGTAATAAGGGATCTGGGGACCCAAGTAGATAGTAATCTCTCCTTTGATAATCACATTGCCAAAGTGGTTAGAAAATCCTTCTATGTGGCCCACCTAATCACAAAAGGGTTCGCATCCAGATCAAAAGAGGTTATTGTTCCCCTCTACTCATCAGATCTATCATAGAGTACAATGCCCCATTTGGGATGTACCTGACAAGACACCTGCAACAGCTGGAAAGACCACAGAAGCACCTCACCAAGAGGATCACTGGCCTCAAACAGATGCCCTTTGCAGCTCGACTGAAGAAACTCCAGCTGTACTCGGTTGCATACCGCCTACTCAGAGGTGATCTCTGCCTGACATACAAGGCCATGTCCAACCCAGAATTGATGGACATGCTCCACCTAAAGAAAACCTTATCCCCTCGAGCCACAAGCTTTAGGGATCTAAACCTCACCACAACAATAAATAGGACGGTGCTTGAGGGATAGATTCCTGTCTCAGAGACTTCCCATGCTTTGGAATAATATTCCAATCTACATTATTCAGAGCTCCTCGCTAACACTCTTCAAGAGAAACCTTGACAAGTGGATGGGAAAAGTGCAGTTTTGTACCTACCATAAATGTAGATGTTCGAGTGTATATACTGCTGCAGTCATCACACTAGGGTTATCCTGCCGTCAGGCGGTCCCGCAGTCGGCCGAATCCCAAAGTCTTGGTCCAGCGTCGGTTCTTCCCTGACGTCAGTGCGACAGGGGGATAAAAGAGGCAGCAGACGCCATTTTCTTCAGTTTTTCTTGCCCCAGATGTCAGGTGCCCCCAACTAGGAAGGCAATACAAATAACTATGCAAAAATACCTTAGTAGATAAACAATAATACTAGCTGTTAGCAAATACACCATATAGACATGCATCCAATAGATTGATGTACATGGAGTTATAACCAACACCCTGGTATGTAGAGGGGATGGTGGGAGGGTAACCTGGACTGCAGCAGTATATACACTCGAACATCTACATTTATGGTATTGTATGAACTGTACTATGTTCATCGTGTTATACTGCTGCAGTCATCACACTTGGGTTGAATCCCAAAGCTATGGATAGGTGGCTGGTACTAAACTGGGTTAGGTGTAGCTAGGATGCCCTGCAGAACTGCAGTGGCAAAACTAGCTCTGGTTTTTGAGTATAATGGAAGGTGGTAGTGCTTGGTAAAGGTGTGTACTGAACTCCAAGTAGCTGCCTCCAGAACGTCCTTGGTTGGAACCCCCCTGAGAAAGGCTGCTGAGGTTGCTGTAGCCCTGGTAGAATGGGACCTAATATTAACAGGCACTGCTTTCCCATGGTGCGAGTAGCAAAAGCGGATACAATGTGCTATCCATTTGGAGATGGTCTGTTTTGAAATAGCCTTTCCTTGTGAACCTGCAGCATAGGATACAAAGAGTTGGTCAGTTTTTCTGAAGGTCTTTGTCTTATCCAAATAGTAACGTAGCTGTCTGTGAAAGTCCAAAGAGTGAAGGAGTCTTTCTCCTTTATTCTGGGGTTTGGATAAAAGGTGGGTAAATGAATGGTCTGATTCAAAGCCACACTGGATACTACCTTTGGCATAAAGGTAGGGTTAGTTCGTAAAGAGACTCTGTCCTGATGGAAAATGATGAAAGGTTCCACTGCCATAAGTGCCTGTAGTTCTGAGACCCTGCGTGCTGAGGTGATAGCCAGCAACAGAGCTGTTTTCCATGACAAGTATTGTAGTTCTGCTGAGAAGGCTGGTTCGAAAGGAGGCAGTGTTAATTTTTCTAAAACGAAGTTGAGGTCCCAAGCTGGCGTTGGGGGTTTTCTGGGGGGGTCTTACATTCTTAGCCCCTCTGAGAAACTGCCTTGGTAAAGGGTGTGAGAATATGGGAGGATCCGTATTATATTGAGCTGAAATGGCTGAAGCATGGATCTTAATGGATGAGAAGGAAAGGCCTTTGTGTAGCATCTCAGTTAAGTATTGCAGTATTTGAGGAATGTTTGGTATCCAAGGATTTTGGCCTTTAGACTGGTTCCATGCACAAAATCTTTTCCATTTGTCTGAGTAAGTTTTTCTGGTGCTGGGCCTCCTGGCCTCCAAAATGACATTCAGGACGTCCTTTGAGAGAAGTGTTGATTGATAATTCAAGGTATTCTCCATGCAGCTAAATGTAAAGTCCTGAGCTGACTGTGAAGGATCTGAAAGTTTTGCTGAGTCAACAGAAGTGGGAGTTGAGGTAAGATCCATGGAGGGCTGTGAGTCAAGGTCCTTAGTAATGGGTACCAGTGCTGACGTGGCCAGCCCGGAGCAATGAGGATCATTTGTGGTCTCTCTGATCTGACTTTCAGTAATACCTTGATCAAGAGAGGTAGTGGTGGGAAGGCACTGACTGTCAATGCTGTACAACTGAATGATAGGGCGTCCACTTTCCAGGCTTGGGAATGATAAGTCCTTGTGCAAAATTTCTGTAGTTGGCAATTATCATTGCGTTATCATTGAAAATACTTGTGGGTGTAGTCTCCACTCGTGAGGATCTGCCAAATTTCTGCTTAATTCGTCTGCCAATATGTTTTCCTTTCCTGGCAGGAATTGTGCTTGCAGTTGTACTTGGTAAGTCAATGCTGTGTTCCACAAGGACATTGCCTGCCTGCATAAAGGGTGGGAGTGTGTTCCTCCCTGTTTGTTTATGTACCACATAACTATGGTGTTGTCTGTCCTTATTAGTAGTTGTCCTGGATGCAAGAGGTCCTTGAAGGCTGTCAGTGCATTTTGCACATCTAGCATCTCCTTTTGGTTGATATGTAGATGCATTTGTTTTGCAGACCATTTGCCCTGTATGTACTGTCCTGCCATGTGTGCTCCCCAGGCGTAGTCCGAAGAATCTGTTGTCATAGTCTGGTTTGCTGGAGGTAAGACAAAAGGAAGACCCTTGTTTATTTGACATGCTTGAGCCCACCATAGGAACTCTTTTTGAAGGCAGGGAATGAGGTATACTTGTTTCGAGGCTGTGCCTGTGTTGAGTCCGTACACTTTTCAGGTACCATGGTAATTTCCTCATATGCAGCTTTGCGTGTGGAATTAGTTGAATGCAGGATGCCACGAACCCCAATGCCTGCAGGATTTTCCTTGCAGTGAGCTGGGTAAAAGTTGCCATCTTTCTGAAGTACTGAGTCAGTTGTTTTTGTTTGTCTGGCGTGAGATAAGCCATCTGGGCCATTGTATTTAAGCTGGCACCCAGGAATATTATATGTCTTGTGAGGGTATTATTTTGACTTCTTTTTGTTTACTGTGTACCCTAGGCAACTCAGCAGCTTTGTTACAAATGCCAGATGCTGTAATAGAATGGCCTTGCTGTCCGCTTGGATCAGGCAGTCGTCCAAATATGGATAAATTTGTATTCCTCGTTGTCTGCAGTATGCAATTACTGATGCCAGGCATTTCGTAAATACTCTGGGCACAGTAGATAAGCCAAAGGGCAATGCAGAGAATTGATAATGCGTTGTACCTGCCAAAAATCTGAGGTATCTTCTGCAATCTTGCCTGATAGGGACATGCAGGTATGCCTCTTTGAGGTCCAACGTTACCAGCCAAGACTCCTTGCCCAGCATGGGAAGAAGCTGCTGTAGTGTGAGCATTTTGAATTTGGGTACCTCCAGGTATGTGTTTAGAATTGAGAGGTCTAAAATGGGTCTCCAGGCTTTGTCCTTTCTTGGTACTAGAAATAGTCTTGAGTAAAAACCTTGACCTTGCTCCTTTGTAGGTACCTTTTGAATTGCTTTCATATCCATGAGAGCTGAAATTTGCGTTTGTGCCTCTGCCCATTGGTTTGGAGGCAGATTTGGCATGCCTCTCATCCGTGGTAAAGTGTGGAAATGAAATCTGTAGCCTCGGGTAATAATATCCAGAACCCATTTGTCCTTTGTTATGATACGCCAATTTTGTGGAAATAGAGCCAGTTTTCCTCCCAAAGGTGCTGCCAGGGCAATTTTGCTTGGCAGGCGAAGAGGGAAGTCATTGTGTTCGTTTCCTGAAGGGTTGAGATCTTTCGTCTCCACCTCTGAGTTGTTGAATGCCATTGTCTAGGCCTGAAAAAAACTTGTGGATGTCCTCTGCCCCTTGGGCGTCTGTACCTACCCCTTTGGGGTCTGTCTGATGCAGGAAAGGACCAGTTTTTTGATGGTCAGTTTCTGCTGAAAGAAGGAGGTTGTACCTGTAAAAAATCTTTAACTGTCTGCATAGATTTTGCCTTTTCTTCCATTTTCTTTAAAACTTCCTCTGCTTTGACACCAAATAACACATCTTTCTGCAATGGAGCATCCAATAACTTTGCTTTGACATGTTCTGGTAAGGCTTGCTCTTTTAGCCAAGCATGTCTATGTATTACAGATCCTGTGACAGCTGCTCTACATGAGGCTTCCAATGAATCAAAACCACACTGTAAGGTATGCTTTCCCACCTGTTCTGCTGCATGCAGCAAATCCTGCATCTCTTTGAAATCAGGTTGATCTGTCTGAGGGATCATTTTCTGCTTTAACTGTGTAATCAAGTACTGCTGGTATTTTAGCATGTGGAATTGGCAGTAAGGCCCTCATGGCCAAAGTGGCAGACGTATACACTTTCTTCCCCCATCTTTCTAATGCTCTGGAATCTCTTTCAGAAGGTAGTGGATTCTTAGCAGTAGAGGCCTTAACCCCTTTGGGACCCTGGGAAATGGTTTTGGGGTCTGCAACAGGGCTTTTATATAGAAACTTATGAGAATAAGGAACTCGGTAGTATGTGTCTGGTTTAGCTGGTGCAAGAGGTAAGGAATCTGGGTTTAGACTAGATTCGGTGTAAACATCATCCAAAATGTCTAAAACTGGAGGAATTGCAAGGGGGCTATGCTGTGGAAGAAGAAGAAACTCACGGCGTCTTTTCTTAGAGTCAGAGTAATCTTGGCCTTCCCAGTGGAAGTGTTCCCTCATGGTGTGTAAAGTTTCCCCAAAAGAGTAGTCTTCAGGGGGGGGAGACCGAGGGAATGGACTCTTCAGCATCTGAGTCTTCATAAGGAGGGAAGGAAAAATCCTGGTCCTCAGAGTTAGCTGAGGAAATGGATGCTTGGTCAGAGGAAGGATAATCTTCCTCCAGTCTAGGCCTTTTGTTAGGAGGGGGTTGTGAACCCCTGATAAGGTTAATTAAATCCTCAGCCATCTTAAGCATCTGTTTTTTAGGCATAGGGGCCTGTGGACCCGGTTTCCTAACTTTTAAGGGGGTTTTTAAGTTTAGCATAAGACTTAATAGAGATAGTTGTCGGTTTGAAGACACCTTCAGAAACCGAAGGCCTGTCCAAAATCTCCGAATCACCGTGAGGGTGGGCGTCCGAGGGGTGAGATGGAAACGGCTCCTGAGGCCCAGCTGATTCGGTCTGGGAGGCCGTCAGAATTTCTAAATCAGCGGTAGTCAGGGGCTGCATAGGCGCCTCGCTGAAAACCGGAGAACCGGCGGCAGGCCTTGCTGAGGCCTCGGTATCTGGTCTTGGCCTTGGTTGCCTGTCCTTATCCTTGCATTTTTTAATCATTGCTGATGTCGGTTGCTCCGACAACATGCTATAGTTACATTTTCTGCCAAAATAATGTCGGGTGAAATCTGCCCAACGCTTGATTGTACGTTTGTTGAACCTAGCACAAAACCGACAACCAGAGACGTCGTGGTCTGGGCCTAGGCAAGGAATACAATAAGAATGAAAATCCTTATGAGGTATTTGCTTCCCACAAGAAATGCAATTATTAACTTTGTCTGACATCGGTCTGAGGCAAGAAAAGTTTCCCCAATGGGGTACCTAGCTTTAGAGAAGACTTCAGTCTGAAATTCAATTCGAAAATCTCAGGAGCTAGCCGACCGGCACTTGCGAACTGCTTCTGCTTCGGGCACCGCACGGCAAGAAAGACTGAAGAAAATGGCGTTGGCTGCCTCTTTTATCCCCTGTCGCACTGATGTCAGGGAAGAAGCGACGACAACCAACGCCGGACCAAGACTTTGGGATTCGGCCGACTGCGGGACCGCCTGACGGCAGGATAACCCTAGTGTGATGACTGCAGCAGTATAACACCATGAACATCGGAAAGATTTCCTCGGGGATCACTTCAGCGGCTCTGCTGGACAAAGGCACAGGGAACTAATCTAAGGGGGCGGCAAAAGCCAACACATTCTGGCTAGGCTTATAAATGCCTTCAGGCAGATAGCCTAGTACCTACCTATGAACCTATGAAATAAAGAAAGAAAGGGGGGAGGTGAAAGGGAAACAGACTGCAACAGTAAATACACTCGAACATCTACATTTATGGTAAGTGTACACAACTGTACTATGTTCTTCATGTTTTACTGTTGCAGTCATCACTTGTGGGAAGACTCCCAAAGCTGAGGAAGTGGGTGGAGGCATGCTGCACAGGTTATGGGGATGCTAGCATGCCCTGCAGGACTGTAGATGCAAATTCTGCCCTGGTTTTGAAGAATGTAGCCAGCTGGTAGTGCTTGGTGAGAATGTAGCCAGCTGGTAGTGCTTGGTGAAAGTGTGGATAGATGTCCATGTAAGCAGCCTGCAGAATATCCTTGGTAAGAACCCATCTCCGGAAGGCCGTGGAGGTAGAAGTTGCTCTCATGGAATGAGATCTGATGGATTTGGGAGGACTCTTTCCATGGAAAGCATAGTAGAAATGTATGCAATGAGACAGCCATTTGGAAGTGGTCTGCT
This sequence comes from Protopterus annectens, assembly GCF_019279795.1. NCBI lineage: Eukaryota > Metazoa > Chordata > Ceratodontiformes > Protopteridae > Protopterus > Protopterus annectens. The sequence continues at coordinate 834,732,899 of NC_056751.1, forward strand.
TTGTAATGGGTTTCCCCTCTGCCCAACAAAACCAGTAACTGGTCAGATTTCCTGACTAATTTGGCCCTGTCAACGTAAATTCTTAATTGTCTGTGTACATCTACGAAATGCAGAATTCTTTCTCCTTTACTGGTAGGTTTAGGAAATAAAGTAGGTAGGTGTATGGCCTGGTTAAGGGTTACATCAGAGACCACCTTGGGTATAAAGGAGGGAATGTTTTTTAGAGAGACCCTGTCCACGTGGAAAATGATAAAGGGCTCAGTGGCCATAAGGGCCTGGAGCTCAGATGCCCTCTTGGCAGAAACAATGGCTAGCAGGAAAGCAGTTTTCCAAGAAAGAAACTTGAGATCTGCTGAAGATGCTGGCTCAAAAGGGGGTAAAGTCAACTTTTCCAGGACATTAAGTTCAGATCCCAAGCTGGTGCAGGTGGCCTTCTAGGTGGTCTGATGAGAGCCACACCTCTGAGGAACTGTTTTAAGAGATGCTGGGAGAACAAGGGCTGCTCTGCCTGGAAATAGGCTGACATAGCTGAAGCATGAGTCTTGAAGGAGTAAGACAGTCCCCTTTTCTAGGACCTCTGCCAGGTAGCCCAGAACCAGTGGTAGAGAGGCATGGGTGCTGTGTGCACCCCTGCTGTTGCACCAGCAGGTGAACCTTTTCCATTGTGCGGAATATGGTTTTCTGGTGCTGGGTCTATGGGCTACCTTAATAATATCTAACACTTGTTTGCTGAGGGATGAAGTGTCATCTGCCTTTGTGGAATCAACCATGCAGTTAACTTGAGTGCGGCACGGCCTGGGTGTAGTAATTTCCCACTCTGTTGTGTGAGAAGGTTTGTTGTGGGATGTAGAAAGATGGGAGGGTGTATGCTCAGATTGAGAAGCATGGGGTACCAGTGCTGCCTCGGCCAGTCTGGGGCGATGAGGATAGCCCTTGGTCCTTCACCTCTGATCTTGAGAAGCACCCTGGGTATGAGAGGCAGTGGGGGAAGCATACACAAACAGGCTGCCCCAGTGGAAGGAGAGGGCATCCACCCTCCAAGCTTCTGGATGAAACTTTCTTGAGCAGAATTTGGACAGTTGGCAGTTCTAGTAGCTTGCAAAAAGGTTTCCCCCAGATTTGACTAATTTTTAGGAAGTTTTTCCTGTGCAACTGCCACTTGTGGGGGTCCAAGAGGTGTCTGCTTAACTGATCTGCCAGAGTGTTTTCTTTCCCTGGCAGGTATTGTGCTATCAGATGCACTCCCAGACTTGAGGCCGACTGCCAGATTTCCAGAGCTAAGCGACACAGGGGGTAAGAATGTGTGCCCCCCTGCTTGCTGGTGTACCACATTATAGTAGTGTTGTCTGTCTTGATTAAGAATACTCCTGGTGCCCGGTGTTCTTGGAAGGTTAAGATTGCCCTGTGTACTGCTAGCATTTCTTTCAAGTTGATATGGAAAACCTGAACCTCCTGTTCCCAAAAGCCTGAGTTCACAGGGTTCCTTTGTGAGCTCCCCAGGCTACATCTGAGGTGTCTGTGGTTATGGTTTGGTCATGTGGGTTTAGGACAAAGGGTAGGCCCTTGCTCAGAGTGCAAGTCTCGGCCCACCATAGGAGCTCCTTCCTTAGACAAGGAATCAGGGGGAGCTGGTGTTCCAGTGACAGAGTGTTGGCACCAGAGGTTCCTTAGGTACCACGTGCAGTCTGGCAAGGGGAACCAGCAGGATGGAGGAGGCCATGTACCCCAGGGCTTGCAGGATTTTTCTGGCAGTAAGGTAGGTGAATTAAGACTGTAGGAAGGCCTGCTTCTCTGAGGGGAGGAAGGCCATTTGTGCTGAGGTGTCCAGAAGTGTGCCCAGGAAGGTTAACCTTCATGTTGGCTGTAGATGGGACTTTCTCCAGGTTGATGGTGAATCCAAGTGAGGCTAGTAGGGTCTGCACAAAGGAGAGGTCCTGCAGGAGTCTTTCCTTAGTTTCTGCTTGGATGAAGCAATCGTCGAGATAGGGATAAATGTTTATGCTCTTCTTTCTGCAAAATGCAATGACTGGAGCCAGGCACTTGGTAAAGACTCTGGGAGCGGTGGATAAGCCAAGGGGCAGAGTACAGAACTGAAAGTGCTGGGACCCTACTCTGAAGCTTGGGTAACTCCTGCAGGACTGTCTGATAGGGATATGCAGACAGGCATCCTTGGGATCTAGGGTCACTAACCAAGCTTGGAGTAGCAGCATAGGTAGTTTTTGCAGAGTCAGCATCTTGAATTTTGGAACCAGGAGGGACAAATCCAGGGTGGAGGGGTCTAGGATAGGCGCCAGGTGCCCTCTTTTCTGGGAACCAGGAACAGTCTTGAATAAAACCCTTTTCCAGCCTGTTCCTTTGACACAGGTGCTACAGCACCCTGGGCATAAACCTTTATGATCTGACAAATAGCTTCTGTCCTCTGATTTATATGGACGTCTGGACAACCTGACCTTTTTGACTTTTCTTTGCAATACAATCTGTACCCGCTGGTAATAATTTTTAGGACCCATAGATCTGAGGTGATGCCCTGCCAGTTTTCTAGGAAGAGGGAAAGTCTTCCTCCCAGCCTGTCTGGTGACATGAGGTGCAGAGGGGAGGGGAGAGAGTCACTGAGAGTCCTTGGAGAAGGGAGTGGGCTTAGAACTCCCTTGCCTAGGAGCAGTAGTGAACCACTGCCTGGGTCTTTGTTGGCTATGGGGCTGGTGTCTAGGGGTTCTGTCTCTGTGTCCCTTCCCCTGGACTGGTTTAGTCTGTGAAGGAAAATACCAGTGTTTGGTGGGGAAGTTCCTGCTGAACCTGGGAGGCTGCACCTGTAAAAAGTCCTTAACAGTTTGCATGGACTTGGCTTTGTCCTCCACTTTCTTAATCACCTCTTCCGCTTTAGGTCCAAACAACTGGTCCGGTCCTTATCCAAAGAGGTGTCTAACAGTTTGGATTTTTCCTGGTGAGGCAAACGTTGCTCCCTTAACCAGGCAAATCTTCTGATCACTGAGCCTGTAACTGCAGCCGTATTAGAAGCTTTTAAGGCATCAAAACCACAATGCAAGGAGTGTTTGGCTACCTGAGAGCTGGAATGTATGAGGTCAGTTAATTCTCTGGTAGTACTATTGTCAGGAATGGAAGATAACTTCTGTTTTACTAGTTAGAGGATATTCTGCTGCAATTTTGGCATATGGAATTGACAATTCAAGGTTCTTACAGCTAAAGTGGCTGAGGTGTATACCTGTTTTTCAATTCTGTCTAAAGCCCTACTTTCTTTGTCAGCTGGAATGGGATTTTTAGATTAGTTTGCCCTGGCTCCCTTAGGGCCTTGAGTAATGACTTCTGGGTCTGCAGAAGAGTTTTTAAAAAGATAGTCGTGGGTGTCTTGCATCATGTAACAGCTGTCTGGTTTTCTAGATGCTGGGGGGAGATTGTCTGGTGAAAGGGCAGATTCTAGAAAACCATCCTCTACTACATCCAGGATAGGAGGAACGGCCAGAGGCTTATGCTGAGGCAGGTCAAGGAACTCTCTCAGCCTCTTCTTAGACTGAGGGTAATCTTGAGCCTCCAATTGAAAGGAAAGGTCCTCAAGGGAGGGGGGCAGACGGAATGGGGTCATCGGAGTCCTGAAATACTGAAAAAGGGCTGGTTCTCCATCTCTGACTCCTCAAGAACAGAATCTTCTGATTTCTGGTTGGACAGGACCTCAGGGGAGGTGTCCCTTTTTCTTTTGGCTGGGGTGGAGTGTGGGGCTGGCTTCCCCTAATAAGAGTCATCAAGTCTTCTGCCATTCTGAACAGTTGCTGTAACTGACAGACAGGCTGGCTTGGTCATAGATCGGTGATTGGGTCTTTGGGGAGGGACCTTTTTGTGGGTAGTCTTAGGCTTGGGCCTGGATGGGTCAGTAGTATTATACAAGGTTAGTTTAACTGGTGCCATTGTCGTCGGTCTAAGGCTGGCTTTGGTCGTTGGAGGTGTCTCAGCAGAAGCTGGTGCCTGCGAAGCGGCTCTGGACCTGACCGCGTGAGAAAGAATTGGCATACCGTCAGAGGGACATGGATCCAGAGGCCTGCGATGGTTCCCCGGCTGGCATCAGGGGCTGTGAAAGCACCTCACTGAGTTCAGCTGTAGCACTGAGTTGAAAAATACCAGACTTATGACCTGAATCATCAAAGGGCCTAACTTTTTGAGGCCTATCTTTATCCTTGTCTTTCTTTTTTCTAGGCAAGTCAGTAGTCAGCTGACTGACAGACGCCATTTTGCAGTTAGAAAAGGACTCGCTAAAATGCCTAGCTACAATTTCAGCTCTTCTTCTTATGGTTCTAGCATTAAACAGGGCACAGAACCGACAACCGGGGAAGTCATGGTCTGAACCTAAACAAGTGATGCAGAGAGAATGGAACTTGCGGTGTGGGATCTGCTTTCCACAACTGAGACAATTATTGACTTTCTCGGACTGCTTTGGGCTCCACGGTAAGAAAAACTGATGTAATGGCATCGGCTGCCACCCTTTATAGCCCTGATGACTTGACGTCAGCCACAATCTTAGGACAGCCGGATGCAGGAGGCAAATCCTTTACTCTGGTATTCAGGCTGGCCGAAGGCTACCCAGCAGGGATAACCACAAGTGATGACTGCAACAGTGAAACACGAAGAACATCATATGGTCTGTGTGTTCTGAGTGAAATTCATAAAGATTCTTTCATGCGTCTGCAAAGCTGTTAGCTGTTTCTCTCTCTCTCACTGCTGACTGCTTTTACTTGGAGGAGCAGTCTGCAGGTGCAAACAATTAACCCTGAGAGTTCTAAGCAATATTTGCTGACAAATTCAAGGGAAACTTGAATTTTAAATCAGGTAATGCCTGTGGATGCATTCATTAATTTGGGACAACCACTCTTATACAGAAGGGTTGACTTCATTTGAAGAAAATGTATGCAGTTTTCATAGGTTCATAGGTTCATACTAGGCTATCTGCCCTAGGGCATTTATAAGCCTAGCCAGAGTATGTTTGGCTTTCGCCACCCATTTTAAATTAATTTTGCTATGCCCTTTTTTGAGGTTAGTATACTGTGCCTCTGTCTAACAGTGACACAGAAGTGATACCAAACCTATGATCTCCCATCCACTCAAGATTCCTCTTGAAGAGAGTCAATGAGGGACTCTGCCTAACCTGGACTGGGATTTTATTCCATAGTGAAGGGAGCCTCTGGGTTATGAATCTGTCCCTCCAGCATGTCCTATTTATTTCAGTGCTGAGGTTTGTGTGTTTGTTTCAAGTTAAAAGGGAATAAGGTTCTGAAAATTTTATTTTTTTTTTTTTTTTTCAGACTGACAAAGTCCTGGAAAACATGGCATAGGTGCAAACTAAGATGGGAAGATGCAACCACATAAAAGGTCAACCTGGTAAAAATTAGTGTGTACTTGTAAGGCCTAAAGTTGAAACGCATGCAAAAGAGCTATCACGTACAATAGATGGGATAAACAGCTTCTCATCATAATGGCTATTCTACCCATATTATCATATAATGTAAATGGACTTACAGAAATAAACAAAAAACAGAGTATTTAATTATACTAATAAATGTAGGGTGCAAACAGCAATGTTAGAGGAGACGTATTTTTAGAAAAGAGCATGAGAGTGTGACAAACTATTTCAAGATGGACATTCAGCAGAATATCAGGAATAAAGGAAAGGAGATTAATAATACTGATTGCTAAGAGCGGTGCCAATTGTGACAGAAGAGTAAAATAGAATAATGGTAGATTTGTGGGAGTAAGGGGCTTTTGGCATAAGCAGGAGAGGAAGATTGCACTGACGTATTTATATTCCACTAAAACAACTATTACAGAGCTTAAGAAAATTCTGGGTCAAATAATCAGCTTTCAGCTGGGAATATTGCTTAGAGGTAGAGACTGGAACTTGATTGGCAATACTCTGGGTGTATCGGGGAAACTAGAAAGGAAAATATAACAAAACAGGATTGATTTCTGAAGAATATTTGATACAGAAGATGTGAATTCAGTAGTAAGAATTCAGACAGAATTTACATATTAATCCCCAAGGTACAATATCTGGGCTAGCCTAGTTAAAGATTATACTTCACAGGAACATGTGTATTTAATTGACAGCTGGCACATCCAAAAACTATTCCAGATCATGCAATGCTAAAACTAAACTAAGACAAAAAGATACTGGGAATGAAGTAAAAATGAGACACTGGTGCTTTCCAACATACCCGTTAAAACATATGAAATTGAGAGTTAGTGGGGAAGTCAGAAATTTTTTTTAGAAGGGATAGCAAATGAGTGGGATAAAATAAAAGGTGGTTTAAAATCAAAGTAGAAATAAAAGAGAAAGATGTGAAAGAAATTATAGGAATTATTCATAGAGGCTGACAAAGCTTACCGTCCTGCAGAATAAGGGGAATCTCACAGAACAAGAGAAGGAGAAACTGCAGAGTACTATAGGCAAAATAAGGGAACATTTAGATAGTATGAAAGAGTTCAGAAAATTTGCTGTTAAGGAAGTGTTTTTCAACAACTACAAAACACAAAAATGTTTAACAACTACTTGAGCAACAGAAAATAAAAAGGGTGGTCACCATACCTATGACAAAAAAAAGCATCCAGAGACCCTACAGAGATATTAGAGATATTTCAAAAGTTTTATGAAAATTTTGTATATAGCAGAAGAATGCGAAAACCAAGTAAAGACACAATTGAAGATATTTATGGAAGACTTAAATATAACAAAGTCAGAGGAAGATGAGGCTCAAATATTAATAGTTATGATAGGGAGAGATGAAAAAATGATCAATCAACAAGAACATCTCCAGGAACTCAATCAACAAGAATGTCTCCAGGAACAGATGACATCACTATGAAGTTTGAAGAGAAGAAGGTCATATGCACCTGTAATGTTTTATTAGAAGTGTTTAAAAGCTGGGGAAGCAACAGCATCTTGGAAGGAAGTTGTGGTGACTGCATTGCCCAAACAAGGTAAAAGGCATTTCAGGCTGAGCTTCATACAAACCCCTTTCAATTTAAAACCATGATTAACATTTGACAACATTAAAACAACAATGAAGATCCAGAAGAAAGCAGAACATAATAAAAAATGCTACTGTTAGTGGATCTTGATACACACACAGCATTCAATAGAGTCAGCTGGGAATTTATGACTGGGGCACTAGAAGCATTTACATTTCCTGACAGAATACAAGGTTTAATTAGGAGAATGTAAGAAGGGTCAGAAGCAATAAATAAGGTGCAAAGGTTCCTTTCTAACAAGCTGCGTTTGAAAAGAGGAATGAGGCAGGGTTTCTCCTTCCTCTGTGTTATTTGCTTTATATTTAGTGTCAATGGCAAAGAAAATACAGGACTTGCAAATGCCCAAATACAACTGGAACAATAATTAAGAAAAGTTGACTTTATTTGTAGACATTACTTTGTATTAAATTCAGAAAGAGATATTTCAGTGCTGTGGAACATTTTGAAAGAGTTTCAAGTCTTTCCGGGATACAAAGAAAAAAAGGAGAGATTAAACAAAAGATAATACAAAAAACTGTGAAACTGGAAGTTCTTGATTATGGATATGAACACAGTAAGACAGAAGCAATGAAAATTTAGTCCAGCTAGGTTTATACACAGGTCAGGCATACTTTTTATCAAGAAGAAAAAAGTTGTGGAGGACAATAAAGAGTTGAAAGAATTTATTCAGGAGGAAAAGATGTCAAAAGAATTAATTGGGATAAGCTGACTTCCCCACAGAACAAGGTGATTTAGGATTACCTTATTTGAAAGGATATTTTTGAGCGATGTTAAGTCTTACAGGTACAACACAAGCTGAAGGTTATAAAACAAAGTGGGAACAGATTAAACAGAAGATTTATGAGACATAAGGAGACAGTAGGATTCTGGATGAACATTCTCAAGGCGAATAACAACAATACAGAATATTATATTTATAAGGCAGCAGAAAGCATTCTAAGAACAAAGCCAGCATGAGAATGGAGAAAGGAGATTTTGCCAATAGTGATCACTACAAGTATGGGTATTGGAAAAAAAGGTAAAAAGAGGCTGGAATTTACTTGAGAAAATTGGCAAACTAACCAATGAACTGTGAGCAAATAGAGAGGGAAAGATAATAAAGTGGTATGAGGCCAAGCAGAAGTTTGAACTGCAGGTTAGACACAGTCTTCCATACTTGCCTGCCAGGGATTGATATCAGAGAATAGGGAAAGAGAAAGGGAAATGTTAAATGAAAGACCTGATCTGCTACAGATTCGAGCAGCATTTATAACAGAAGCTGCTTTTAAAAAAAGAATAATTAGTAGGGCATACAAAATAAACCATAACAACTATATTAATCGTATAGCACAGAGTATGCAACAAAGTCCAGAACATTTAGGTTTTTTGCTTGGAAGCATGAACATACATATTTTTATATCCCAAGCAGATTTCTGAGAATTTTTCCTCTGGAACACGACAAATGCTACAGGTATGATGTGAAAAATAAAAGTAACTTGGAACACATTTTTTGGGAGTGCAACTAATTGGCTGACTTTAAATAATCTCTACATAGTACTCTTGTCAGGAATGTTGGGGGAGCAAATGTCTAACTAAACAAATTATGACCTGGGACACAAATTCTGAATTCACAAAGCACAAAAAAGGAGGCAGGTAGGACAAATACTCCACTAACATAAGAAAAAAATCATACAAGTCCACAAGAATATTAGATGGATTAACCAGTTGGTGAAGATATCAAAAGCCAAACCAGTCAAAGCATAAAATCTAAATGAAACTTTATTGCACGTAGGTAAGCGCTTTCATGATAAACATATCACTTCATCAGACCTTATAAAAAACATTCTGGCCATCTTCATTTTTAAATGCAATTCAGCCAATCAAAGTAAAAAATCAATTAAGCAGCCATTTTCTATCTTGTGACAGGGTTTGCACTTATTACAACATCCTGATAAATAGTAGCATATAGGTTCATAGGTAGGTACTAGGCTATCGGCCCAAGGGCCTACGTAAGCCTAGCCAGCAAAGTACCATAGCTTACGGCACCCAAGAAAGTTATTTTCCTGTGCCACTGTCCAGCAGAGATACAGAAGTGATCCTCGGGGTATATTTCCTATTTTCAAGACCGGAAAAACAAACTAGCGAAAACCACCAGCTTTACCAGAAAGGCTCATCCAGACTCTGCTACACTTTGCTGTGAAGGAAAGGTTAGTTTGCTTTTATTTTTTGTATTACTTTTCTATATTTTGAATACTGTAGTTTGTTTTCTTTACCTTGTGTTTTGCTTGCATTCTGTTTTAATAGCATATTAAAACTTTAAAAGAGACCACAGCTCTCTCTGTTCTGAGTCAGGCAGATTTTAGTTGTCTTGTTAAATACCACTGTCTTTCTAGTTGCCCGCCTCTTATGTTAATCTGACCATATATCTCATTTCTCTCTACTTTCACTGGCTTATGTGAGTAATCACAAAATCATCATTTTGAAATCCCACCCTTCAATTATTTAAATTTATTGGCCATCCTACAGTATTTCATAGTACCAAAATACAAAAGTGCCCACCCCTTTCAATCCATCTTGCTGTTTTAAAAATAGTAACTCTCCACTAAACCTTAACTTTTTAAACAGGTAAAACTCAAGTTACCTACTTTCACATCTAAGTTCTCTAGTGCACACTGCAGAGTGCATTCTTTTCAATCTTACCTTTAAGCATCCCTGTGACTAGCACTTTCTCTAATACCTGCTGGAAAGCACTAGGAAGCCTTAAACTCATACAAACACTGAACTCTCCTTGTTAACAAGGAGAAATTAATAGTAGGCACTAAACAGCCTATAATTGCAAAGTACCGAAACAGCTCCTATACTTTACAAAGAAAAGCCCCAAACCAGGCATGTCCAAGGGTCAGCTTGTGATTTCTCCTGTCCACCTGGTGAATCTGGGCATACTGGGGCAATGCAGCAATTGCCTCATGTACACAGACAACCCTCTCCTCCTACCACCCAACACTACAACCTGTGAGATGCACTTACATAGCCAAAATGGAAGCAAAGCTCTCTAAACCCAAGATTGTGCTAAACAGTCAAGAGGAGAAGGTTAACACCCACACTACACCTCAAGCAACACATAGCCCTTCTAAACCCACACCACCAACACCCACATATAGCAACACTAAATCCACATATGCAGAGGCCCTTAACTGTAACCTGCCCAAGCAACAAAGACCTCTGAAGCTGAACAAACACCAATCACAACCAATGTGTCACATAGTTCACAACACCAGTGTGCCACCCAGCAACAGCCCCTAAGGCAAGACAATGTACCTAACACTTTAGTCATAGGTGACTCTATAGTCCGGCACACTGATGTCCCTCTCACTAGGTTGAATAAGGAGAAAATTACAGTCAGCTGCCTGTCGGGTGCCAGGATCCACAACAAGTACAAATATGACTCTGTCATTGTCCATGTTGGAGTGAATGAGACTACATGAAAAGAGACATGGGCCAGGCAGGTATGACCCTAGCCCTGAGTAGCATCCTGCCTTCGCCCAGAATGATACCACAATATAAGGATAAAATGATTGACTTCAACAATTGGCTAAGCTTATGGTGTCATTCAAGGGATCCAGTATCTGTCTGCCTGGAATGACATGATTGACAGACCACGATGCTTTGCCAGAGATGGTCTGCACCTGTCGCCAGGTTACTGGCTAAGGCTCTTGCCACCCTAATAGTGCCTTTTTTAGACAAACTTCAAAGGATAAAACCACCACCGTAACAGGTACAAGCATGCAAAATCTGAAGGTAATGCTACTCAATGCTAGAAGTCTAAACCTCAAAATGCACTCTCTCGAGGCACTCCTAAAAATGGAGAACATCGATATCTGTGCAGTAACTGAGACCTGGTTCAAGGCTCCAGAGAGCACCCCTGCAATACCAGTCTACAACTCTTACCACACTTTTCGGCCACCAAACCAGGACCGAAACACTAAAGGTGGAGGAGTGTCAATATTCACCAAGGATATTCACACCACCAGGCTAGTTGGCCAACACAATGTGTCTGAAATTCTCCAAGTGCAACTAACACTAGGTAAGACTGCAATCCAAATTGTAGCTTGCTACAGATCCCCACCATACCCCAAGATTCTCACTACACCTTTCTAAACATACTGGAAAATATTAAGATAGAACCAAACACCCTAATACTGGGTGATTTTAACTACCCTGCCATTAACTGGGAAAACTACTCATGTCCCAACACCCGGTTCTTGGAATTCATAAATTCCACCTGGATCAACTAATCCATAGTCCTACCAGGGGCTCCAATATCCTAGACCTGGTCATTACCAACATGGGAAATCAATGCTCCATACCTATGGTCACCCCCTCGTTAGTCAGGTCTGACCATAAGCTAATCACACTTAACATCCACATCCCACCCCCACCCCCCAGTAAAGAAACCACCATAAAAAACTTCTCCAAAGCCAACTTCATGCTACTCAAGTCAGAAGTGACAAACTTCATGACACCCATGCAGACGGGAACTGAAACTGCTGAATCCTACACTAAGGCACTGGCACATCCACTCATGCATGAATCGTGCCATCCCAAATAGAACCAAAATGCTCTCATCCAAAAGCCAATCTGGTGGTCCCCTGCCATAAACAAACTTTACAACAAAAGGAAGAAACTTTTGCAGAAAAGAGGAAAATCCCAGGATGCAAAAAACTCCCTTACTAGCCTCAGTAAGAAACTGAGATGCCTCAAAAATCCTCCAAAGAAATAAAATTGCCAAAGATTCCAAAGACAACCACAAAGCATTCTATAACTATGTCATGCTCAGATCTGCTCTGAGCTAAAACAGAATGGCATTAAATATACTGATCCAAAGGATATTGCCAATATCCTGGCAGATCCCCCTCTCACCCCTAAATGGCCCATCTCAATACCGGAAGATTGCCAAATTCCAGTAATAACGGCCACACAGGTACTCTAAAGCTAAGAATACAGCATCCATGGGACCAGATGACATCCCAGGCTGTGTACTACATGAACTACAATATGAACTGGCACCTCACCTAAGTGTCATGTTTAATCATAGCCTCATCTCAGGTTTCGTCCATCAGTCTGACAAGCCTTATCTACAAGGCCATGGGCGTATTATCATGGAACTTATAAACAAAGACATTGGCAACCTTCAAACACTGGACCCCACCCAGTTTGGGTTTGTGAAGGGCTGATCTTGTCTCCTGAACCTGATTAACTTCTTTGAATCAGTCTCCAGAGCCATGGACAAGGGTAAGGTGGTCCACACAGCCTATCTAGACCTTGCCAAGGCCTTTGACACCATCCCCCACTCTGGAATCATAGATAAACTTACTAAGTTGGGCATTAATCCCTATGTCACCCAATGGGTTGCTAAATGGCTTACTGATAGAACCCACACTATAAAAGTAGCTGACTCCAAATCCAGCTCCAGACAAGTGACAAGTGGAGTACCTCAGGGTTCAGTCCTGGGGCGGCATCTACTTCTCTGAAGTACAGGTCAACACTAAGGGACTCTGGCTAACAAAGTTTGCAGATGACTGCAAACTGGGAGCCATTATTGAATCCCCAAATGATGTGGATACTCTACAAAAGGGCCTTACAGAAACAGATGCTTGGTGCCAGAGCCATGGGCTCAAGCTCAATGCCAAGAAATGTATTGTTATCCCCTTTGGGAAAAAACATGTATCCATGAATTACCATATAGGTGGCAGTACACTAAACACAGAAAGTGTGATAAGAGACTTAGGGACACAGGTGGACAGTGGTCTCACCCATTGCCACAACAGTCAGGAAATCCTTCTATGTGGCACACCTCATCACGAAGGGCTTTTCATCCAGAAAAAGGAGGTCATTGTCCCACTGTACTCATCCCTCATTAGACCCATTATAGAATACAACGCCCATTTGGTATGTACCTCTCAAGACATCTGCAACAACTGGAAAGGCCTCAAATACCTCACTAAAAGAATCACAGGCCTAAAGCAGATGTAGGCGATCTCTGCTTAACATACAAGGCCATGTCAAACCCAGAGCTGTTGGACATGCTACACTTAAAGAAATCCCAATCCGTCAGAGCTACGCCCAGGGATCTAAACCTTGTCATCACAATAAACAAAACATGCTGGAGAGATAGGTTCCTGACCCAGAGACTCCCCAGACTCTGGAATAGATTGCCCATACATATCAAGCAGAGTGCCTCTTTGGACCTCTTCAAAAGGAACCTTGACGACTGGATGGGAGGGGTCCAGGAAAGTAAATAATGTGGGAAGAAATAGCCAGGGAATTGTTATGGCTAGGCTTGTATAGGCCCTAGGGCTGATAGCCTAGTACCAACCTATGAACCTATGAACCGCAAATTCAAAAGCCAAGAACTCGACTCAGGCCAGTCCAAAACGTAAAAAACATGAAAAACAACTAATTTTATTAAGCCACTGTAAAAGCTTTTCGTTAGTACCTTGCACTAACTTCTTCAGACAAGCAAAACATTCACACCATTACAAGTGAGTTTAAATACCAGCATTGAAACACTTAACCACGCCGCTTGCTCTCCCTTTAGGTCCTTAAAGGTACAGATCACAGCTAACTAAGGTGCATTTGCAGTTCTCTATTAACATAATAAAAAATTCATACACTGAGACTGTAATAATAACAGGCTTTGAAACTGAAAGAAAAAAAACAAATATTTTGATTATTAAACTATATAAAGTAGATAAATATGTAAAATATATAAAATAACACAAAATAACATAAAAATAATGATGTTCAACCTACAGCATAAATACTAATAATGGTAGCGTGATGCTTCCTAATCAATACCTATGCATACATTGTATCTTGCCTGCTTTCAAGTAAAATAACTAATATAATGAATATGATAAATATAATAATTAATGCATATTGTCCTAAGCATCTAAATAACTAGAACAGCTACCCAAGAAAAATAATATAATATTAATCATATCTCACTAAATAATAAAAATAAAAATAATAAAAATATAGAAATATAAAATATGACATGTAACATATAATATAATATAACATAACATATAATATAACATAACATAAATTTAGGCTACTCGGTATAGGTTTAATACTGTCATTAAATGAAACCGGTCTAAAAATTAGCGTATCTAGACCTAAAATTACTAGATAATAAAATATGAATCAATAATATATATTGTAAAATAATGATCATGATGTATAATCATAACAATGACTGATAACTATGTTTTCGCTAGTTTATATTTCCTATTTCCCATCCACTCATCAAGATTTTTCTTGAAGAGTGCTAATGAAGAACTTTGCTTGACATAGATGGGTAGCTTGTTCCAGAGTATAGGAAGTCTCTAGGACAGGAATCTATCCCTCCAGCGTGTCCTGTTTATTGCAGTTATAAGGTTTAGGTCCCTAGAGCGTGTAGCTTGGAGGGATTGGGATTTCTTTAGGTGTAGAATGTCCAACAGCTCTGGGTTTGACATAGCTTTATATGTTAGGCAGAGATCACCTCGGAGTAGGTGATATGCTACGGAGTAAAGCTGGGTTTTTTTGAGGCAGTCAGTGTAGGGCACTTGTTTGAAGCCAGTAATCCTCTTTGTGAGGTACTTCTGTGGCCTTTCCAGCTGCTGCAGATGTCTTGTGAGGTACATTCCAAAAGGGGCATTGTACATTATAATGGGTCTAATGAGTGACGAGTAGAGGGGAACAATTACCTCTTTTTTCCTGGATGAGAACCCTTTTATAATGAGGTGTGCCACGTAGAAGGACTTCCTGACTACTGTTGCGATGTGACTATCAATGGAGAGACTACTGTCTACCTGGGTCCCAAGGTCTCTTATCACGCATTCGGTGTTAAGTAGATTGCTGCCTATGTGGTAGTTCATGGGTACAGAGTTTTTACCAAAGGGGATGACACCGCACTTTTTGGCATTGAGCTTGAGGCCATGGCTCTGACATCAGGCATCTGTCTTAGTGAGGCCCTTCTGTAGGATGTCCACATCATTTGGGGACTTGACTATGGGTCCTAGTTTGCAGTAATCTGCAAACTTAGTCAGCCAGAGGCCTTCTGTGTTAGCCTGTACTTCAGAGAAGTAGATACCAAACAGGAGAGGTCCCAGGACGGAACCCTGTGGCACTCCACTTGTCATGGCCTTGAGGTCAGATTTGGAGTCAGCAACTTTTACAGTGAGGGTTCTGTCAGTGAGCCAGTTGGCAACCCATCTTGTGACATAGGGATTTATACCTAGTTTAGGGAGTTTAGCTATAATTCCAGAATGGGGGATGGTGTTGAAAGCCTTGGCGAGGTCAAGATAGGCTGTGTGAACCACCTTACCCTCATCCACGGCTTTGGTGACCGTCTCAAAGAAGCCGATCAGGTTCAGGAGGCATGATCTGCCTTTCACAAACCTGAACTGGGTGGGATCCAGAGTTTGGAGGTTACCAATGTCTTTGTTTATGAGTTCCATGATGATACGTTCCATGGCTTTGCAGACCAGGCTAGTCAGGCTAATAGGTCGATAGTTCCCGGGATCAGTGGTGGCTCTCACTTTCTGGAGTGGGATAACTGTTGCTGTGCGCCATTCAGTGGGCACAAAGCCTGATGCGAGGCTATTATTGAACATGGTGCTTAAGTGGGGAGCCAGTTCCTTCTGAAGTTCGTGTAAAACGCAGCCTGGGATGTTGTCCGGTCCCATGGATACTATGTTTTTGGCATTACAGTTTGCAGCTTTTACCTGCGTAGTTGTGATTACAGGGACTCTGCATTCTTCCTGTATAGATAAGGGCCCTTTAGGGGATGAGAGGGGGGTAAAGTTAGCACTGAACCAATTTGCCAGGATGTTGGCAATATCAGCTGGTTCTGTAATTTTCGTGCCTTTGTGCTGTAACTCAGAGCAGATCTGGGTGTTGCCATCTAGATTCTTGACATAGCTATAGAATGCTTTGTGGTTGTTCTTGGATTTAGTGGCAATATTTTTTTTTTTGTAGCTAGCTTTGGAGGATCTTATAAGAGATCTCAGCTTCTTACTGAGGCTGACCAGGGAGCTCCTCCACTCAAGGGATTTTACTCTCTTTTGCAACAGTTTCTTCCTTCTGTTATACGGTTTGTCTATGGCATGGGACCACCAGATTGGCTTCCTTTTTTTGGAGGATATCGTCTTGGTTCTGTTTGGGACAGCATGATCCATGCACTCGTGTAAGTGCTTATAGAGTGCATTTGTGTAGAATTCAGCAGTTGTAACTGTATTGTCCATCTGCATGGGTGTTATGAAGTTCACCACTTCTGTCTTAAGAAGCATGAAGTTGGCTTTGGAGAAATGATTTACTGTGGTTTCCTTAATGGGGGGTGGGGCGGGATGTGACTATCAAGGGTGATAAGCTTATGGTAGGATTGGACCAACAAGGAGTTGACTTCAGATGTGGAACACCGGTCACTCATGTTGATAATGACTAGGTCTAGGATATTGTTGCCCCTGGTGTTAAAACTTCATCATGAAAAGTACAGTTTTGTACCTACCATAAATGTAGATGTTTGAGTGTTCACCCAGCTGCAGTCATCACACTTGGGTTATCCTGTCGTCAGGCGGTCCCGCAGTCGGCCGGAATTCCAAAGTCTTGGTCCGGCGTCGGTTGCTGTCGCCTCTTCCCTGACGTCAGTGCGCCAGGGGTATATATAATGCAACCGACGCCATTTTCTTCAGTTTTTCTTGCCCCAGATGTCAGGTGCCCCCAAAAAGGTGGTCAGAAATTAGTACCAAAAGGAGTAACCACAGCACAAACACAAAATCCCTTCAGCTATAAGCAAATACATCAGTAAGGAATAGAAGAGATTTAGCCAGTAGATAGTACAGTTGTGTACACCTACCATAAATGTAGATGTTCGAGTGTCTTCACTGTTGCAGTCATGACTGTAGGGTTCTCCCCTGCCGGCAGGCAGCCCCAGGTCGGCCAGAATCCCAAAGTCTGGGTCCGGCGTCGGCTGTTCAACCATGCTCCCTGACGTCAGAGCGCCAGGAGTACAAAGCTGACAGCAGACGCCATCTTCTCCAGTTTTTCTTGCCCCAGATGTCAGGAGTCCCAAAATGAAAAAGGTCCCATAACCTTTGCAAATACACCTCAGAAGAATGGTGAAAAAGGAAATACACAAAAGTAAAAATAAGAGGGACAGGAGGGAGAGCAGACTGCAACAGTGAAGACACTCGAACATCTACATTTATGGTAGGTGTACACAACTGTACTATGTTCATCATGTTTCACTGTTGCAGTCATGACTGTAGGGTAGAATCCCAAAGCTGAAAGAAAGGGAGGTGGTCAGAAGAGGAAGGGCTAAGAGGCCCTGCAAGACTGCAGAGGCAAAGCCTGCCCTAGACTTAGAGTAGAGAGGTAGATTGTAGTGCTTAGAAAATGTATGCACTGAACTCCAAGTTGCAGCTTCCAAAATATCCTTGGTAGGAACTCCTGAGGAAGGCCGCAGAAGTGGCAGCAGCTCTGGTGGAATGAGTCCGTATACTCCCTGGGATTTGCTTTCCATGGTGAGAATAACAAAATCTGATTCCATGAGCAATCCATTTAGAAATGGTCTGTTTTGAAATGGCTTTACCTTGGGAACTGGAAGCATAAGAAACAAACAATTGCTCTGATTTTCTGATGTCCTTAGTTCTGTTCAGGTAAAAATGAAGCTGTCTGTGTACATCCAAGGAATGTAAGATCCTTTCCCCTTTATTTTGAGGAGTGGGGAAAAGGTTGGCAAGTGTATAGTTTGATTTAAAGCCACTTTGGAAACCACCTTAGGCATGAAGGTAGGATTAGTCCTCAAAGATACCCTGTCTTGATGAAAAATAATATAAGGTTCCACAGCCATTAGAGCTTGTAACTCTGAAACCCTCCTGGCAGAGGTTAGGGCTAACAGGATGGCTGTCTTCCAAGATAAAAACTTGATGTCAGAAGAAGCAGCAGGCTCAAAAGGAGGCAAGGTTAGTTTTTCCAAAACATAGTTGAGATCCCAAGCAGGAATAGGAGGAGATCTAGGAGGTCTTAAGTTCTTAGCTCCTCTGAGAAACTGTCGCAAGAGCTGGTGGGAAAAGATGGGAGGGTCTGTATTATAATGAGCAGAAATAGCAGAGGCATGTATTTTAATGGAAGAGAAAGAGAGACCCTTATGTAAGAGATCTGTCAAGTAAAGTAAAATTAAAGTAATGTTGGTAAGAAGGGGATCAGAATCCTGAGCCTGCATCCAGGAACAAAATCTTTTCCATTTTCCTGCATAAGATTTTCTAGTGCTAGGACGTCTGGCTTCTAATATGACATCCATAACCTGCTTGGGCAGTAAAGAAGAAATTAAAGGCCCTGGATTAACCAGGCCGCCAAGACTGAGAGTTCTGACATGAGAGTGTAGAACCTGACCCTGATGTTGAGACAGAAGGTTCGGAGACTGAGGTAAAACCTAAGGGGGCTCCAGGCATAGGTTTTTTAGAGTTGGATATCAAAACTGCCAAGGCCAATTTGGAGCCAGCAAGATGATCATCTTGGGCTTGTCCTGTTTTATCTTCAATAAAACCCGTGGAAGAAGAGGGAGAGGCGGAAAGGCATATCCCAAGAGGTTCCTCCAACTGAATGACAGGGCGTCCACTCTCCATGCTTCTGTGTGGAAAATCCTGGTGCAAAAGTCTGTAGCTGATGATTGAGATGGGATGCAAAGAGGTCTATGTGAGGACATCCCCAGACTGCTGTTATCATCTTGAATATTTTGGTGTCCAGCATCCACTCGTGTGGATCCAAAAGATGTCTGCTCAGATTGTCTGCCAGGAAGCTTTGTTTCCCTGGTAGAAACTGAGCCTGAAGATCCAGATTGCAAGATAGAGCTGTGTCCCATAGATCCATGGCTAGTCTGCAAAGGGGGTAGGAATGAGATCCCCCTTGCTTGTTTATGTACCACATAACTGTGGTGTTGTCTGTCCGTATTAACAGTTGTCCTGGTTGTAAAAGATTCCTGAAGGCCAATAGAGCTTTCTGAACGGCTAACATTTCCTTTAAATTGATATGCAGGTGCTTCTGATCCTTTTTCCAAGGGCCCTGCAAACAATTGCCCTGAAAATGGGCTCCCCAAGCATAATCCGAGGCGTCCGTGGTTAGAATCTGAGAGGCAGGAGGCAGATGGAAGGGCTTCCCTTTGTTTAGAGCACATGCCCTGGACCACCAAAGAAATTCCTTTTGAAGGCAAGGAAGAACGGAGATCAGTATGTCTAAACTGTGGCAATGCTGAGACCATACACTTTTAGGTACCACTGTATTTTCCTCATGTGTAGTCTTGCATATGGCACGAGAAGGATGCAGGAGGCCATGTAACCCAAAGCCTGCAGGAATTTCCTTGCAGATAGGTGAGTTAAAGTTGCCAAAGTTCTGAAAGTTGAAGCCAGCTGTAACTGTTTTTCAGATGTCAGAAATGCCATCTGGGTTGTGGTGTTTAGAAGTGCACCCAGAAAAGTTATCTGTTGCGATGGCGTCAAATTTGACTTTTTTATGTTTACAGAGAATCCCAGGAACTTGAGGAGGTTCTGTACAAATTCTAGATGCTGGAGTAAGACATCCTTGCTGTCTGCCTGAATGAGACAATTGTCCAGATAAGGGTAAATTTGAATTCCCTTTAGTCTGCAGTAAGCTACTACTGGAGCCAGGCATTTGGTGAAGACCCTGGGCGCAGTAGATAATCCAAAGGGCAGCACAGAGAATTGAAAGTGCCTCGATCCGGCTTTGAACCTGGGGTATTTTCTGCGATCCTGACTGATGGGAATGTGTAAATATGCCTCCTTTAAATCCAAAGTTACCATCCATGCATTCTTGGACAGCATTGGAAGTAGTTGCTGTAGAGTAACCATCTTGAATTTTGGAACCTCTAGAAAGGTGTTCAAGACCGACAGATCCAGAATGGGTCTCCATGAGTTTTGCTTCCTTGGGACTAGAAAGAGCCTTGAATAAAACCCTTTTCCAATCTCTGAAAGAGGAACCAGTTCTATGGCATTCATAGCCAAAAGAGCTTCCACCTGGTTTAAGGCCTCCGTCCATTGATGTTTTGGAAGGTCTGGCCACCCGCTTGGCTTTGGCAAGGTATGAAAATGGAATTTCAAACCTCTTAAAACCACATCCAAAACCCATTTGTCTTGGGTTATTTGAGTCCAATTTTGATAAAAAAGAGAGAGTTTTCCTCCGAGAGGGGCTTCCAGGGAAGAAGTTCCTGTAGCCCCACAGAGGGAGTCATTGAGTTTGTTTCCTTTGAGATTTTGACCAGTCCTCTCCTCCCCTAGGGGTGGAAGCAGTCCACTGTCTTGGTCTATAAGCAGCTTGTGATTGAGGCCTCCCTCTGGAACGTCTGTATCTACCCCTCTGAGGCCTGTCTGAAGTGGGAAAGGACCAATTTTTTGAAGGCCAATTCCTGCTAAATCTAGGAGGCTGTACTTGTAAGAAATCTTTAACTGTTTGCATTGATTTTGCCTTATCCTCCATCTTTTTAATCACCTCTTCAGCTTTCGATCCAAACAAAACATTAGGCTGAACAGGAGCATCCAATAATTTTGCCTTTACCTGTTCAGGCAAATTTTGTTCCTTTAGCCATGCATGCCTCCTAATGACTGTGCCAGAGGCCGCAGCCCTACAAAAAGCCTCCAAGGCATCAAATCCACAGTGTAAACCATGCTTCCCAACTTGTTCAGTGGCATGTAATAAGTCATGTAATTCCTTATCCTCTGCACAGGCAGAAATGGAAGTAAGCTTTTGTTTTAAGACAGACAATAGAAATTGCTGGTATTTAAACATATGAAACTGACAGTTTAAAGCCCTAATGGACAAAGTGGCAGAAGTGTACACCTTTTTGCCCCATCTATCTAAGGATTGAGAATCCTTTTCAGTAGGAGTAGGATTTCTTGTCAGAAGCGGCTTTAGCTCCCTTAGGACCCTGAGAAATGGTTTCAGGGTCAGCAGAAGGGTTCTTGTATAAAAACTGATGGGAATCAGGAACCCTGTAATATCTGTCAGGCTTCACAGGAGCAGGAGGAAAAGAGTCAGGGGTTAAGTTAGCCTCCGAAAAGGCATCATCCACAATATCCAAAACAGGAGGAATAGCCAGGGGTCTATGTTGGGGAAGAAGAAGAAATTCCCTCAGCCTTTTCTTGGATTCCGAATACTCCTGTCCTTCCCAGTGGAAATGTTCCCTCATTTCATGCAAAGTTTCCCCAAAAGAGAAATCCTCAGGGGGAGAAGCTGAAGGAATGGATTCTTCAGCATCAGAATCCTCATAAGGAGGGAAAGAATATTCCTGATCAGAAGAAGAAACTGAGGAAACAGAAGCCTGATCAGAGGAATCATAAGAAACATCCTGCCTTGGCCTTTTGTCTGGAGGGGGATGAGAACCCCTAATCATAGTAAGTAAATCCTCCGCCATCTTGAGTAACTGTTTCTGTGACTTGGGAGCTGGTTCAGAAGAAGCCTGTGTAGAAGTCTTTGATTTTGAAGGAGTCTTTGCCTTTGTCTTTGTCTTTGCCTTTATTAGTAGCTGAGTAGGCCTGAAAACCCCTTTGGAAGCCGGTACCTGCACAGCGGCTCCGGACCCATCCGAAGGAGCATTGGCCGAAGGTCCTGCAACAGAAATATTTAAAGGCCTGGTTGGCTCCTCATGAGAGTCCGTTTCGGCCGTCGGTTCTGAAATGGCCGACGACAGGGGCTGCAAAAGAGCCTCACTGACTACGGCCGAACCTGAAGCTGGCTCCGCCTGTGCGCTATCATCAGATTTGGACCTCGGAGGCCTGTCTTTATCCTTGCGACGTTTATGAACTCCGGTAGCCAGGATCGTATCCGACGACATTTTGTAGTTAAAGCGCCTACCGAAGTAATGAAAAGCAAAATCGTACCTTCGCTTAATTGTACGTTGATTGAATCTAGCACAAAACCGACAACTAGCTACGTCGTGGTCAGGGCCCAAGCAAGGAATACAGTAAGAATGAAAATCCTTATGAGGTATTTGCTTCCCACATGAAATACAATTTTTAACTTTTTCTGACATCGGAGTGGAGCAAGAAAAAAGTTTCCCCAGCGGGGTACTTCGCTTTGAGTGGAGAAGAAAGTCTTTGGACCAAAATAAATCAGTAAAATTAGTCAGGAGTCCGCCGACCGGCAAATGCGAACTGCTATCACTGCACGGCAAGAAAGACTGGAGAAGATGGCGTCGGCTGTCAGCTTTATACTCCTGGCGCTCTGACGTCAGGGAGCATGGTTGAACAGCCGACGCCGGACCCAGACTTTGGGATTCTGGCCGACCTGGGGCTGCCTGCCGGCAGGGGAGAACCCTACAGTCATGACTGCAACAGTGAAACACGATGAACATTAGAGGGGATGATGGGGGGGTAACCTGGACTGCAGCAGGGTGAACACTAGAACATCTACATTTATGGTAGTTACAAAACTGTACTATGTTCATCGTGTTACCCTGCTGCAGTCATCACACTTGGGTTGAATCCCAAAGCTAAGGTAGGGGGGAGGTATCATAGAGAGTTAGTGGAGGCTATAAGGCCATGCAGAACTGCAGTGGCGAAGCCCGCCCTGGACTTTGAGTAAAGAGGTAAGTGATGGTGTTTGGTAAAGGTGTGTACTGAACTCCAAGTTGCAACTTCTAAAATTTCCTTGGTTGGAACCCCCCTGAGAAAGGCTGTAGAGGTAGCTGTTGCCCTGGTAGAGTGGGATCTAATGGTAGCAGGAACTGGTTTCCCATTATGGGTATAGCAGAAACGTATGCAATGACCTAT
Organism: Protopterus annectens; assembly: GCF_019279795.1. NCBI lineage: Eukaryota > Metazoa > Chordata > Ceratodontiformes > Protopteridae > Protopterus > Protopterus annectens. The sequence goes on from NC_056751.1 coordinate 834,755,737, forward strand.
CCATTTAGAAATGGTTTGCTTTGATATAGCCTTCTCTTGAGAAGCTGTAGCATAGGATACAAAGAGCTGGTCAGATTTTCTGAAAGCCTTAGTTTTGCCCAAATAGTAACGAAGTTGCCTGTGAATGTCCAAGGAATGCAGGAGTCTCTCACCTTTGTTCTGTGGATTGGGGAAGAAGGTGGGTAAGTGGATGGTTTGATTTAAAGCTACACTGGAAACCACCTTAGGCATAAAGGAAGGATTAGTTCATAGAGAAACTCTGTCTTGATGAAAATGAGGAAAGGTTCCACTGCCATTAGTGCCTGTAGCTCTGAGACTCTTCTAGCTGAAGTTATTGCTAGGAGCAGGGCAGTCTTCCATGATAGGAACTGTAGATCTGCAGAGAAAGGTGGTTCAAAGGGAGGTAGCGTTAGTTTTTCCAGAACAAAACTTGAGGTCCCATGTTGGTGTAGGAGCTCTCCTGGGTGGTCTAATGTTTTTTGCCCCTCTGAGGAACTGCCTTAGAAGAGGATGTGAAAATAAAGGTGGATCCGTGTTGTAGTGAGCTGAAATAGCCGAAGCATGGATTTTAATTGAGGAAAAGGAAAGTCTTTTATGCAACATCTCAGCTAAATACTGTAGAATGTGAGGCATGTGAGGCTGAATTGTGTTTTGGCCTTTAGCTTGGTTCCAGGCACAAAACCTTTCCCATTTGTCCGAATAAGCCTTCCTGGTGCTTGGCCTCCTGGCTTCCAGAATAACATCCAGAACTGCTTGTGAAAGGGGTGCTGGTTGGATGTTTAGAAGATTTGCCATGCAGCCAGATTTAAAGTTTTGAGCTGGCTGTGAAGAATCTGTTTTGTTGTGTGAGCAAATGGGGGATTTGAGGCAATATCCATGGTGGGCTGTGGGCCATATTTTTCAATAGCGGATACCAGTGCTGGCGTGGCCAGTCTGGGGCTATGAGAATCAGTCATGGTCTCTCCTTTTTGACTTTCAAAAGAACCTTTGTGAGGAGAGGCAATGGAGGGAAGGCATATACTGTCAGGTTTTTCCAACTGAAAGAGAGAGTCCACTTTCCAAGATTGATGGTGAAATGTCCTTGTACAAAATTTTGTCAGTTGATAGTTTTGAGGACTGGCAAACAGGTCTATGTCTGGAAGGCCCCATTTTTGAGTTATCATTGCAAATATTTGGGGATCTAGTTTCCACTTGTGGGGATCCTTGATGTTTCTGCTGAGGTCATCTGCCAATGTGTTCTTCTGTCCTGGCAGGAATTGAGCTTGTAACTGGACTTGGTAGGCCAGAGCTGTGTTCCATAAGGTCATTGCTTGCCTGCATAGAGGGTAAGAAAGTGTACCCCCTTGTTTGTTTATGTACCACATTACTGTGGTGTTGTCCGTCTTTATTGCAAGTTGTCCTGGATGTAATAGATCCTTGAAGGCTGTCAGAGCTTTCTGTACAGCTAGCATCTCTTTTTGATTTATGTGCAGATTTCTTTGATCTGCAGTCCATAGGCCTTGAATGCATTGTCCTGCCATGTGTGCCCCCCAGGCGTAGTCTGAAGCATCTGTTGTGATAGTTTGCCTGGCTGGGGCAAGGTGAAAGGCTGACCCTTGTTGAGGTGACATGCCTGTGACCACCATAGAAATTCCTGTTGTAGGCAGGGAATGAGAGATATCATTGTGTCCAAGCTGTGGCTGTGTTGAGACCATACACTTTTTAGGTACCACTGTAATTTCCTCATATGCAGCTTTGCAAATGGTATTATTAGTATGCAAGATGCCATGAAGCCCAAAGCCTACAGAATTTTTCTTGCAGTTAATTGGGTCTTTGTTGCCATTGTCTTGAAATATTGAGTCAGTTGTAGTTGCTTGTCTGGTGTAAGATAAGCCTTCTGGGCCATTGTATTCAAGCTGGCACCCAGGAATGTCATTTTTTGTGAGGGTACTAGTTTTGACTTCTTTTCATTTACTGTGTACCCCAGGCAGTTTAGTAGATGCTTTACAAAGGCCAGATGATGTAAGAGAATGTCTTTGCTTTCTGCTTGGATGAGGCAGTCGTCCAGGTATGGATATATTTGAATTCCTCTTTGTCTGCAGTATGCAATTACTGGTGCCAGGCATTTTGTGAAAACTCTGGGCGCAGTAGATAAGCCAAAGGGCAGTGCAGAGAATTGGTAATGGGTTGAACCTAAAATGAAACGGAGGTATCTTCTGCAACTTTGTCTGATAGGGACATGCAGGTATGCCTCCTTGAGGTCCAACGTTACTAGCCATGCTTCCTTGCCCAACATGGGAAGTAGCTGCTGTAGTGTTAACATCTTGAATTTGGGTACTTGTAAGTAAGTGTTTAGAATTGAAAGGTCCAGAATTGGTCTCCAGGCATTGTCCTTTCTGGGCACTAGAAAGATTCTTGAATAAAATCCTTGGCCTTGCTCTCGAGTAGGTACCAGTTGAATGGCTCTCATGTCCATGAGAGCCGTAATTTGCTTTTGTGCCTCTGCCCATTGATTTTGTGGCAGGTTTGGCATTCCTCTTTTCATTGGCAAGGTGTGAAAGTGGAATCTGTATCCTCGTAAAATTATGTCTAGGACCCATTTGTCCTTTGTGACAATGTGCCAGTTGTCTGCAAAAAATGCGAGTTTTCCCCCCAAGGGGGCTGCCAAGAGTATTGCTTGGCCAGATGAAGTGCAAGTGACTGAGTTTGCCTTCTGGTGGTTTGAGACCTGTCTTCTCCTCCCTTCTGTGTTGTAGAGCCCCATTGGCGAGGTTTATACTGGGCTTGTGGTTGTCCTCTGCCTCTTGGGCGTCTGTATTTACCCCTCTGTGGTCTGTCAGTGGCTGGAAAGGACCAATTTTTTGTTGGCCAGTTTCTGCTGAAGTGAGGCGGTTGTACTTGTAGGAAATCTTTGACTGTCTGCATAGATTTTGCCTTATCTTCCATTTTCTTTAAAACTTATTCTGCTTTAACTCCAAAAAGAACATCTTGCTGTAAGGGAGCATCTAGTAGTTTTGCTTTAACATGATCAGGCAGAGTTTGCTCCTTTAACCAAGCATGCCTACGTATAACAGACCCAGTGACAGCTGCTCTGCAGGAGGCCTCCAAAGAATCAAACCCACATTGTAAGGTATGTTTGCCCACCTGCTCAGTGGCGTGCAACAGATCCTGTACTTCTTTCAATTCAGATTGTTGAGGGAGAGAGGTTATTCTTTGCTTTAACTGAGAGATTAGAAATTGCTGATACTTAAGCATGTGAAACTGACAATTCAGTGCCCTCATAGCTAGTGTGGCTGAGGTGTAAACCTTTTTCCCCCACCTGTCTAGTGCTCTGGAATCCCTCTCAGAAGGTACTGGGTTTTTAGCCATAGACGCCTTAGCCCCCTTGGGACCCTGTGAGATAGTCTCTGGGTCAGCTACAGGGCTTTTGTAAAGAAATTTGTGGGAATCAGGCACTCTACAGTATCTGTCAGGCTTAGCCGGAGCAGGAGGTAGAGAGTCTGGGTTGAAACTGGATTCTAAATAGACATCATTCACAATGTCCAAAACTGGTGGGATGGCAAGTGGTCTGTGTTGGGGGAGTAAAAGAAACTCTCTGAGCCTTTTCTTTGAAAAAGAGTAGTCCTGACCTTCCCAGTGAAAATGTTCCCTCATAGTGTGTAAAGTTTCCCCAAAGGAGTAGTCTTCAGGAGGAGAAGCTGAGGGAATAGAGTCCTCAGCATCAGAATCTTCATAAGGAGAGAAGGAGTAGTCTTGGTCCTCAGAGGAGCCTGAAGAAATGGACATTTGCTCAGAGGATGCATAATCTTCCTCTTGTCTAGGCCTTTTGTCAGGAGGGGGCTGGGAAACCCTGATTAAAGAAATCAAATCTTCAGCCATTTTGAGCATCTGTTTCTTAGGCATGGGGCCTTGAACTGGAGACTGAAGTGCAGTCCTTTTAGATTTAGAAGGAGTCTTCAACTTAGAAAACGTTTTAATGGTGAGGGTCGTCGGTCTGAAAACGCCTTCAGAAACCGATGGCGTTTCTGTGGTACCGACGTCTTTTGTAGCAAAGTCGTCGGAAGGGCCTGAAGTAAAAGGCTGCATCGGCCTGGTACATTCCATCAAAATTTCCGTAGCGGTCTCTGGTTCCAGATCTGCGGTAGTCAGGGGCTGCGTCGGAGCCTCACTGAGGACCAGAGAACCGGAGACCGGATCGGCCGAAGCCTCGGAATCTGGCTTAGGCCTGGGCTGTCTGTCCTTATCCCTGCATTTTTTGTGCACGCCGGTAGTCGGTTGCTCCGATGGCATGGTGTAGTTAAATTTCCTACCGAAGTAGCGTCGTGCGAAATCAAAGCGTCTTTTAATAGTACGCTTATTAAACCTAGCACAAAACCGACAAGCAGTGATGTCGTGGTCTGGGCCTAGGCAAGGTATGCAATAAGAATGAAAATCCTTATGAGGTATTTGCTTCCCACAAGAAATACAGTTGTTAACTTTTTCTGACATCGGTCTGAGGCAAGAAAAGTTTCCCCAATGGGGTACTTAGCTTTATAGAAGATTTCTGTCTGAAATTCTAATTCGAAAATCTCAGGAGTCGGCCGACCGGCACTTGCGAACTGCTTCTGCTTCGGGCACTGCGCGGCAAGAAAGACTGGAGAAAATGGCGTCGGTTGCATTATATATACCCCTGGCGCACTGACATCAGGGAAGAGGCGACAGCAACCGACGCCGGACCAAGACTTTGGAATTCCGGCCGACTGCGGGACCGCCTGACGACAGGATAACCCAAGTGTGATGACTGCAGCAGGGTAACACGATGAACATCAGTATACAAATTTTATAGATAATATGAACTCTAAAATCCTGTTATCAAATTTTTATATATCTACATATATATATATATATATATATATATATATATATATATATATATATATATAAACTGTATCAAAAACATATACATAAAAATATTACTATCAGGGCTATGTGCATTCTTAAAGCACAGATAAACAGAAATATAGTTCAGCAAACCCAAACTGTGTGTATTTCATAAAACCCTTACTTGAGCAGTTTCCTGTTCTTTAACACTGGCTTCAAGGGTACCCTGTCATTTAATCCCATCCCCTTATTTGCTATTAGTCTTATAATCTATCTGGTTTCAGTCTATCTGGTTTCAGAAGTCTCAGTATGATTACATATATAACTACCTCTATTATTGGGGTTGATCTTCTCTACTACCAAATGAGAGGGCACATGCCTGGCTAGTGCATTCGTTAGGGTCCCATTCCTGACGTGTAATAAATGTTCTCTTATCCTATACTTTAGCTTCCTTTGGTTTTACCTGCATAGAAGGCCGAACACAGATTGCAGACTGCCAAATAAACCACATTACTTGAAATGCAGTTTGCTGCTGTATCAAATTCATATGTTCGCTTGGTATCAGGATGAACAAATGTATTACCTTTACTAATATATGCACACTGATTGCAATTGCCACAGGGTATTGTGCCTTTCATAGCACCAGTTTCATGTCCCATGCCTTCACTAGGGTAGCACAACATCCTTTTCAATGACTTCTTATTTTTAAATATAAAGCTAGGATTTTCTCCTATTTGTTTGATTTCAGAATTTTGAGTCAATATACACCAGTTCTTTTCAATCAAATTGGTTACTATATTTATATTAGTAGTACAGTATGTGGAATATTTAACATCATCCTTATTTTGCTTAGGGAATCTTTTCCTTTCATTTGATTGTGAGAAATATGGTTTTCCTATGTTCTCTCTCCATGAAATAGCTTCATCCACGATCCCAGTTGTTTTACTATCAGCATATACACTTTTATTAAATCTAGTTTTTAGGCCTGATAATTCTTTCTTGAATTCGTCATCCCTAGCAGTCAACCTAGAGGTTCTGAGGGTTTGCCCTTTCACTATGTTCTTAAAAATATGTCCTGGATGCATGCTACCCTTATGTAACAGAGTATTCCTGTGACATGTTTTCCTAAACAGTCCAGTACCTAGACCATCAACATCATTCTTATAGACTAACATCAAGAAAAATCAATCTCACATATTGAATTTTTAATTTCAAACTTCAAAAAAATCAGTACTGTTATCTATCTCTAAAAGGAATTCCTCCAATGCAATAGCAATCCCATTCCAGATCAAAAAAATGATCTACAAAACGTTTGTAGAACAGGATCTGGGGCCACCTACCCTCATGTAACATGTATTTATTTTCCCACTCCGCCATGACAAGATTCGTATAAATATTTGCACTCGCCGTGCCCATGGCCACACCATCTTTCTGTATAAACAATTTCCCATCAAAATAAATTACATTATTGGTTAGAACTACCTCCATTAACAAACATATGAGATCTACTTTTAATCCATCATAGGTCCCTTCCTCTAATAAATATTGTCTCAAAACTTCCAGACCAGTGTCACTAGGAATACACGTGAATAGTGAGCATACATCCAATGATATTAACAGTAACTTTTTCAGGTCTCCCATATATCCATTTTTAAAAACAAATAAGTCCTGTAGAAATTGTTTAGAATCCCTTAGTATATTACCATTTCTGCTCACAATCAGTCTCAGATGCTTCTCTATATAAATGGAAATCGGCTCTGTGGACCAATTATGTCCAGATACAATTGGTCTTAATGGGGGATGTCTAGCATTTTTATGAATTTTCTATACTGGGTATTAAGGGTTTTTCCACTCTAAAACAATTATAAAGCTCACTGGAGATACTATTATTCAATAAACATTCATACAGTGTCTCATTTAGATCAACAAGCATCTTCTCCATAGCTTATATTCTTATAAACTGCTGTATCATATAACATATTATACACTGATGTATCATAATCTATTTTATTCATTAGGACAACAGGTCCACTTTTGTCAGCTTGTTTAATTACAATTGAGCAGTCTGACTAGCTGTTTTAATGCAATTTGATGCAATTTGTTCACTTTTATTTAAATTAAAAAAAGGGCTTCCCTCTGTTATTATTATTCATAACCTCAAATATCTCATTTTCACATATGTTAATAAAAACATCCATAACAGGATGATTAGGTGGGATAAATGTACTTGGTTTCTTAAAAATCATGTTATCATTCATTTCCCCATTCTGATTTTTAAATAACATTTTTAATAGAACATTCCTACCAAACATATGAAAGTCTAATATGCTATCAGTTACCTCTGTCCATTGTGCAGGAATAAATGACAGTCCTCTTTCCAACACACTTTTTTCTTCATTTAACAGCCTGGAAGAAATATTCCACACTATACTCCTTTCCTCCATACTTTCTTGGATGCACTCGATGTGGGGGAGTCTGTTGGTAATTCTCTCTTGTTGCTGTTCCGACTATATGATCTCCCTCTCAGAAACCACCTCTCTGTTTCCTGACAGTCTACAGTTTTATGGGTAGCGTACGAAAAACCGGTTCTAGTTGTAGTTCAGTTTGTTCCGAGCCATTTATTCGTTGTCCATCCTTCTTCTGTTGTTGTGTTTTCTCAGCGGATCCCAGCCTTTGCCTCGCATCCACTTTCTCATTCAAATTATCCTTCGTAACGGTCACTGAGGGTCCACTCATAACTGGCGGAGCATTAGATTTAATACGAGCACCTAGATCCTTTCCTTCCCTTAAGCTTTCATTCGTGATGTCATCTCGTTCATCTGCGTGGGTTGCCCTTTCGTCATTTAAGGTGGTAGGTTCAATTAACTCTCTCTGTAGTGTTACCTCTGGGCCATACAAAGACATGGCCCTCCTTAAAGTCTCTCTTATCCCTTTCTAACTTATGAAACTTCTGCCTTAGCAGTCTCCGTTCAAAGACTACCACAGAATCTGCAATAACTGAGCATTGAAAAAACTGTAAATTCAAGGAGAGAATTGCATCCCACTTATCTGATATAAGAAGGGGGGGTTCAGACAAATGCACTTAGTAAGCACATTTTACATTGTGGAAATGAACATGCATTTAAATTTAGGATACTGCAGAGAGTTTGCAAAAACAAGAGGGGGGGGCATTGTGAATGCCACAGAGAGAGCAAAATACAAATGGATAAACTTTTTTAGATCTGATGTCTATCCAGGACTTAATAAAACTAATAGTATTAAACCCATCTTGAAATTAAGACAAGCATATGTTAGAGTATTACAGTTGTCCTGTGGAGCTTTTTAGGCAGTAATGAAATTTGTTAAGTTGCCCATTGTTTTTAATGAAGTTTTTAGTGAACTAGGCTTAAATCAACTATATTATGTAAACTGTATAATTATATAATGTGTTTATGAGATATGTTATATGATTGGCTGGTGTCCTATATTTATTCTGTGGTTTTAATGTACTGATTCATTCCTGAAAAAGAGTTTCAACTCGAAAGCTTGAAGTAATAAACCTTGTTTTACATGGATGGTCATGCTGTGCCTTTTTGTTGCTGGATTTAATTTTGTGTTGGTTCACCAGTACGTTTAGCTGTTCTACACCTGCTTCCTGGACTATGTTTCCTTAACATACAGCAATATATTTTTTTTAACTTTTGCAATTCTTTATTTGATTTACTGGAATATGTAAATTGTCTCAATACTTCTGTCAAAAATATAATGTCATAATTTTTTTTAAAAAATGCAAATTTTGTACTGAGAGCAAGATGTAAAATGCAGAGAAATTATGGGTGCAGTTTTCCAGTGGCCTTGCTCCAGATACACAGTTACACTGTAAGGAGTCTGCATATTTCTTGACAGACATAAGCAGGAAAAAAAATGTCCAAATGTATATCCTGTAACTGCTCTTAGCTTTGTGGCTAAAAAGGGTCTAGTAGGATCAGAACAGTTAATTTACCCAGTTAAGAAATGAAGAAGGCTAATAAACATGGACACAAAAACTCAGAAGGATGTCCTGACCTACACAAAGCTCAGGTGACGGACATTCCAAATCAAAGCTCAAAAAAGTACAGTTTTGTACCTACCATAAATGTAGATGTTCGAGTGCTAATACAGCTGCAGTAATCACAGATGGGTTTTCAGCCGTCAGGCGGTCCCTCGGTCGGCCGAATTCCAAAGTCTTGGTCCGTCGTCGGTTGTCGTCGCATACTCTTCTGACGTCAGGAAGGCCAGAGTATATAAGACACAGCCGACGCCATGTTCTTCAGTCTTTCTTGCCCCAGATGTCAGGTGCCCCCAAAAGGAAGGCAATACATAAATAAAGCTAATCTGCATATGCAAGCAATGCAATGTAAAGCAAAAACAATGTAAGCAAGCAAATAAAACATAGCAGGATAACCCAGTCAAGTGGTATGAAGAGGTTGTTAGGCCCTATGCCTTTACCAAGTGGGGAAGGAGGGAGGGAAACCTGTACTGCAGCTGTATTAGCACTCGAACATCTACATTTATGGTAGGTACAAAACTGTACTATGTTCATCGTGCATACAGCTGCAGTAATCACAGATGGGTAGAGTCCCAAAGCTATGCATAGGGTGGTAGGTATTATGAGGAACTGGGTTGAGCCAGAATGCCCTGCAAAACAGCAGTGGCAAAGCCTGCTCTTGTTCTGGAATATAAGGGCAGGTGGTAGTGTTTTGTGAAAGTATGTACAGAACTCCAAGTGGCTGCCTCCAAAATATCTTTAGTAGGAACACCTCTGAGGAAGGCTGTAGAGGTGGCTGTGGCCCTGGTGGAGTGAGATCTGATACCAGTAGGGACAGATTTCCCATGATAGGAATAACAAAACCGTATGCAGTGGCCAATCCACTTGGAAATGGTCTGTTTTGTAACTGGTTTCCCTTGAGCCCCTACGGCATAGGATACAAAAAGTTGTTCTGATTTCCTGAAGGACTTTGTTCTGTCCAAATAGTAACGTAGCTGCCTATGGATGTCTAAAGAGTGTAGCAGCCTTTCCCCTTTGTTTTGAGGGTTAGGATAAAAAGTAGGTAGGTGTATGGCTTGATTTAAGGCTACCCTGGATACCACTTTTGGCATAAAAGATGGGTTGGTACGAAGGGAAACCCTGTCCTGATGGAAGATGAGGAAGGGCTGCACCGCCATGAGAGCCTGTAGTTCAGAAACCCTACGAGCTGAAGTGATGGCCAGAAGGAAAGCAGTTTTCCAGGACAAATATTGCAAATCTGTTGAGGCAGCAGGTTCAAAAGGAGGCAATGTTAATTTTTCTAGTATGTAATTAAGGTCCCAGGCTGGAATTGGTTGCTTCCTTGGAGGTCTTATATTCTTAGCCCCTCTGAGGAACTGTCGTAAGAGTGGGTGAGAGAATAAAGGAGGATCCGTGTTGAATTCTGCAGAAATGGCTGAGGCATGAATTTTTATTGAAGAAAAAGAGAGCCCACTGTTCAGTAGTTCAGCTAGGTACTGTAAAACCTGAGGCAAGTTCAATTTTCTAGGATTCTGGCCTCTTTTCTCATTCCAACAGCAAAACCGCTTCCATTTTGCGGAGTAAGCTTTTCTAGTAGATGGTCTTCTGGCCTCCAAAATGACATCCTGCACCTCCTTGGAGAGTAGGGTCTGTTGTGGTGTTAAGGAATTTTCCATGCAGCGAGGTTGAGTGTTTTCAGCTGACTGTGAAGAGTTTTGTAGTTGTTCTGAGTCAGCAGAAGAGGTATTAGAGGCAGGGACCAGGGAGGAGTATGTGTTAAGCTTCTCAGGAGTGGATACCAGTGTTGCCTTGGCCAATCTGGAGCAATCAGTATCATCCTCGGCTTGTCTGTTCTTGCTTTCAAGAGTACCTTGGGCAGAAGAGGCAGAGGTGGGAATGCATAAACTGTCCATGCTGTCCAGCAGAATGAAAGGGCGTCCACTTTCCAGGCCTTTGGATGGAAGGTCCTTGAACAAAACTTTTTCATTTGATGGTTCCTGTGGGAGGCAAAAAGATCTATGTCTGGCCTCCCCCACGCTTGGATTATCTCCGCAAACACCTGTGGATGCAGTTTCCATTCGTGTGGATCTGTCATATTCCTGCTCAGAGTGTCTGCCAGTGTGTTTTCGAGTCCTGGCAGGTACTGTGCTTGAAGTTCGGTTTGTCTTTCCAGAGCCAAGTTCCAAAGAGTCATGGCTAGTCTGCACAAGGGGTATGAGTGTGTTCCTCCTTGTTTGTTTATGTACCACATTACTGTGGTATTGTCCGTTCTTATCAGTAATTGTCCTGGATGCAGGAAGTCCTTGAAAGCTGTAATTGCATTTATTACTGCTAGCATTTCTTTTTGATTGATGTGAAGGTGCTTTTCCTTTTGGGACCATCTGCCTTGAATGCACCTGTCCTTCATGTGCGCCCCCCAGGCGTAATCTGAGGCGTCTGTGGTTATGACTTGTTTTGCTTTAGGCTTGCAGAATGGGAGGCCTGTGTTTACTTGACATGCTTGGGCCCACCATAGAAATTCCTTTTGCAGACATGGAATTATTGGTATAATTGCTTCCAAGCTGTGACTGTGTTGAGACCATAGATTTTTTAGGTACCATTGAAGTTTCTTCATATGCAGCTTTGCACATGGGATTAGAAGAATGCAAGATGCCATGAATCCCAGAGCCTGCAGGATTTTCCTTGCAGTAAGCCTGGTACTTTTTGCTAGTTTTTGAAGTACTGAGATAATTGCCCTTGTTTTTCTGGCGAGTTATGCCATCTGGGTGTTTGTGTCCAAGCTGGCACCCAGGAAGGTTATTTTCTGAGATGGTGTTAGCCTTGATTTCTCCTTGTTGATGGTGTATCCCAGAGAAAGCAGTAACCATGTCACATATGCCAGATGTTCCAGTAGTATATGTTTGCTGTCCGCTTGGATCAGGCAGTCGTCCAGGTAAGGGTAAATTTGTATCCCTTGAAGTCTGCAGTAGGCAATCACTGATGCCAGGCACTTTGTGAATACTCTGGGCGCAGTAGATAAGCCAAAGGGCAATGCAGAGAATTGATAGTGGATTGAACCTGCAAGAAATCTGAGGTATCTTCTGCAGCTTTGTCTGATTGGGACATGCAGGTATGCCTCCTTGAGGTCCAATGTTACCAGCCAAAACTCCTTGCCCAGCATGAGAAGAAGTTGCTGTAATGTGAGCATCTTGAATTTTGGTACGAGTAGAAATGTGTTTAGGATGGATAAGTCCAGAATGGGTCTCCAGTCGGTTCCTTTTCTTGGTACCAGGAAGAGTCTTGAATAAAACCTTGACCTTGTTGGTGCGTAGGTACCTTTTGTATAGCTCTCATGTTTAGGAGCTTTGAAATTTGCAGTTGTGCCTCTACCCTTTGATTTTGTGGTAGGTTTGGCATGCCTCTCACTTTTGGAAGAGTGTGAAATTGAAATTTGTAGCCTCTGTTTATAATGTCCAGTATCCATTTGTCTGTTGTGACAATATGCCAATTGCTTGCAAATAATGCTAGTTTCCCTCCCAAAGGTGCTGCCAGCTGAGACTTGCTTGGCATGGAAATGAGGGAGTCATTGGGTTTGCTTCCTGTATTGCTGTGCACTGTCTTCACCACCTCTTGGTGCTGGAGATTGCCATTGTCTGCCTCTGTATGATCCTTGTGATTGCCCTCTGCCCCTTGTGCGTCTGTATCTATCTCTTTGGGGCTTGTCAGTGGCTGGAAAGGACCAGTTTTTTGAAGGCCAATTCCTGCTAAATCGTGGTGGCTGGACCTGTAAGAAAGCTTTGACAGTTTGCATAGATTTGGCTTTTTCTTCCATTTTTCGTAGTATATCCTCAGCATTAGTACCAAAAAGTACATCCTTTTGTAAAGGAGCATCAAGAAGTTTAGCTTTCACATGATCAGGTAGATTTTGTTCCCTAAGCCAGGCATGTCTGCGAATAACTGATCCTGTAGCAGCCGCTCTACTAGAGGCCTCTAGGGCATCATAACCACATTGTAAGGTGTGTTTACCCACTTGTTCTGCACTATGCATCATATCCTGTAACTCTTTTAAATCTGGTTGTTCCGGTTGAGACATTTTGTTTTTTAATTGTGATAACATGAACTGTTGATATTTAATCATATGAAACTGGCAGTTTAAGGCCCTCATGGCTAGGGTGGCCGAGGTATATACCTTCTTACCCCACCTTTCTAGAGATCTTGATTCCCTTTCTGCAGGAAGTGGATTCTTGGCAGTGGAGGCCTTTAATCCCTTAGGGCCTTGTGAAATGGCTTCAGGGTCAGCATTAAGGCCTTTGTAAAGAAATTGGTGAGAACTGGGTACTCTGTAATATCTATCAGGTTTTACTGGTGCAGGAGGCAGAGAATCAGGGTTAAAACAAGCCTCCGAGTAGACATCGTCCAGTACCTCCAAAACAGGGGGTATAGCCAGAGGTCTGTGCTGAGGTAACCAAAGAAATTCCCTAAGTCTTTTCTTGGAATCTGAAAAGTCTTGGCCTTCCCAATGGAAGTGTTCCCTCAAGGTGTGCAAGGTTTCCCCAAAAGAAAAATCCTCAGGGGGGGGATACAGAAGGAATGGACTGTTCTGCATCTGAATCCTCAAAAGGGGAGTAAGAGTGTTCCTCTGCATCAGAATGCTCTGATAAAATGGATCCCTGATCAGAAGAGGGGGATTCTTCCTCCACTCTGGGTCTCTTGTCAGGAGGGGGCTGAGAACCTCTGATAAGAGTTATTAGATCCTCAGCCATTTTAAGCATCTGCTTCTTAGGCATGGGTCCAGGAGATGGGCCTTGAGCAGCAGGCCTAGTGTGATGCCTGGCTGCTTTGGATTTAGTAAAGGCCTTAATAGAAAAAGAGGATGAAGGCCTAAATACACCATGGGTGGAGGTGGATCTGTCCACATTAGTAGGCTCGACATAAGGCCGGGGGCTTTGGTTGTAGTCTGGGAAAGGGCCGATGACCCAGCGGTCTCGGGTACAGAAGACACCGCCAAAGAAGTGTCGTCGGTAGTCAGGGACTGCAAAGGCGTCTCGCTGAGAACCGGACCACGTAGCCTGTTTCGCGTGGTGTCGGTGGAGACCGCTGGCCTCGCATGTCGGTCCTTTTCCTTGCGCTTTTGGATAAAACGGTAGTCGAGTGTCCGGCGACATTTTATAGTCAAAAGCTTTACCAAAATAGTGTTGGGCGAACTCCGACGCTGATAGTGCGTTTATTGAAGGTAGCGCAAGCGACAGCCCGAGACGCCGTGGTCTGGGCCCAAACAAGGTATGCAAAGGGAATGGAAATCCTTATGCGGTATTTGCTTCCCACAAGAAATACAATTATTAACTTTTCTGACATCGGTCTGAGGCAAGAAAAGTTTCCAACGGGTACTTAGCTTTAATGAAGACTTCGGTTCCAAATATTTTCGTAATTCAGGAGCTGGCCGACCGGCACTTGCGAACTGTTTCTGCTTCGGGCACCGCGGCAAAAAAGACTGAAGAACATGGCGTCGGCTGTGTCTTATATACTCTGGCCTTCCTGACGTCAGAAGAGTATGCGACGACAACCGACCCCGGACCAAGACTTTGGAATTCGGCCGACCGAGGGACCGCCTGACGGCTGAAAACCCATCTGTGATTACTGCAGCTGTATGCACGATGAACATCTGCCCAAAGCACTTGACTTGGTTAAAGACAGTTCTGCCTGGTTAGAAGGGCATACACGGCTCTACAGCCGTGCTCACACCTCTAGAAAGGCAATTAAGGTTAATCAACTCAATCTCAATAGTAAATGGATAAAAAAGTGCAAAAGGATCTAGTTCTAGTCAATAATGGCATTACTGACAAATTCTGCTCTTGAAGAATCTGTCAGCAGACTCAAGAACAAAACACAGGTCTTCATTACTGAGTCTGGATCACACCACGGCAACTTTCATTCACTTCTCTCGTATCAATAAAACTCGCAGTAAAATCCCCAAAAGTTACCTCAACTTTTAAAAAATTCTTCAACTGCAACTACTATAAAAAGGCAGCAGCAGTTAGGCCTAAAACAGACTGATCCAAAAAACAAACAGAAATAGCAAGCATCTAGCTGATGGAAACCAGTAACAAATGCCTGCCAAACATAAATTAATTGTAGAAAAGCAAACAAAACAGCAGTTAACAATGTTCTGTGCTAAGGTTTGTGCACATCACCACCAAGGGTGGCTAAAAAAGGAAAAAGAATGTGTGCATGGCTGGGAGTGGGAGGAGGAAAAGATTTTCTTTCAAACATACATTCTTACATTACCAGATGATCTACCAGAGAGCACTAACTGAGACCTACATTTCAGTTCATACCTTCTACCATACTACAGTAATATTTCTACAAAGAACATGCATTCAGGAGGAGAATGCCAGGTGCCAAGGCATGCCATTTTATCACGTTAGCTACCCTAACTCACCTAACCATCAGCAGCACCCCTTTCCCAAAGCTACAATAAGCACCTTCCAAAAAAAATGAAGAAATAAAAATAAAGATTTGTCGCTGACACTGATAATAGGAACATCTGTGCCTAATTTACAAGGAATCCAGTGGATGAAGTTGGATGCAGGGCCACCAACATATAAATTGTATGTGTAGTCCTAATACATCATAGAGAATTCTCTGCAGATCGACTGATAATCTAACATAAAGGATGCATCAAGTGAGGCTCTCCTGCAAATCAAGCAACATCCAGACATTAAGGACCCTCCATGATGGGTCGCCAAACACTTATTCACAAGTCTGGAAGAAAGTACAGTATAGCCTGCTGACCCAGCTTCAGAAGGAAATATGGAAATGTAATCATACTAAAGGATGCCAACTTCCCAATGGAGACAAGAATGCATAGTAAGAATATCCACCAATATGTGGTTTGGGTAGAGGATAAGCTGGCTAAAGTTGCTGACATCCAAAATAAGAAAAATGTCTGTTCTCTTCAGACCCAAGGAAAGGCAGGAATATAGTACAGCTATGCAAGTTAAACTTACCATAACAGTAGATGTTCGAATGAGCACTGCTGCAGTGACCTTAAGCTACATGGGTCATATCCTGCCAAGGATATAACAGCTGGCCAGCGTCCAAAGTTTCAGGGCACCTTCCACTTGCCTAAACAGTGAAGCAACTTGAGCTGCGCTGACTGAAAGACAAGACTGGGCACAAAACCCTTCAGAGCTTTTCTGCCATCAGACAGAGGGAGGCTGAGCGCAGAGGAACAACACAAAATAAATGTTTATACCTAGGCATAAAAAAAAAATGGTGGGGACGGAGGGAGGTACTGCAGCAGTGATATCATTTTGAATTTCAGCACCATCACAAACCGGTTTAGGAAACAAAGATCCAAAACTGGTATCAAAGCATTTTCTTTTTTTGTCACAAGGAACATCTTGAATAAAAAACATTCCCCTACCTGGAAAAGAGGAACTGGTCCCATCACTCCTTGGGACAGCATGTGATTAAGAACTGGTAGAAACAAGAGTCTGGACTGCAAGACGAGGAAGAGGGACCCCCCCTTCCCCCCCAAAAAGGAGTAATGTCCTCCCACTGCTATCTGTAATCTTGATAAATGATTTTCAGGGCTCATTCATCTGAAACAATCTGTTACCAAAGAGAAAAATGGAGATTCGGAATTTCTGGAATTAAAAAAGGGCAGGGTGGGATGGGGTTCACTCCTTTTACTTAACCTTTCTGTACCTTAATCTTACTCATGTAACTTTATCTCTCTATCACTAAGAAATCTCACTGTCTATTCACCCACAACTGTCACTCACACTATTCTTCTACAGACTGCCGTTCTACCCTCTACATACTTTCTTTCCTACAAAACTTCTATTTCCCAGATAACTGCCACTACCTCTATTTTCTTTAATGCAGGTTTTTATAAGCCGTCTACCTCAATCTACCTAATAATTCAAATAACTACTCTTAAGTTCTACCCTCCTGCTAAATCCCTTGCTCCCTTTGCCACCCTCCTCTGTACCTCTAACTGATAGACAGTAGACGCATCATATAATTGCTTATCTGTGTAATTTCTCTGTAACCAGCTACCGCATGAAAAAATGTATTTCCTTAAATTTCTAAGCTACTGTATGTTCTATAATATGTTTTAGATGTATTCAGATAATTCAGTTTTCACGTAAACTCAATGCATTTTACAAAATGCAATTTTTTGTGCTTAAATGTACCTGCCTAATATATGGATCTTTTCTTCCCGGCCTCTGCTGAAAATGGAATAAATCCTATTTGGAACTTCCCGGTAAACAAAGAGAAATAAATACGTAAATAACAGTCAATCAGAACTGATGGACTGTCCCCGGTTTTGGGAGTTCTGATATTTCTTTCTGGACCCCCCCTTCCTCCAGCCATTTGTTCATTAATGTCTGTTTACCTGTATTTTGTTGAGACTGTTTATTACGTTTTTGCCAAAACTGGATGAAGAGAAAGAAAATCTCTTGGAAAATTTGGAAAAGGACAGATGAAAAAATCTTGAGAGTCTCTGGATCAGCTTATCCCTTTCATTACACTTTTTGATCACCTCTGCAGAAGCGGGCGTCAAGCACAATCTCTATCCAAGGGAGAATTTAAAATATCTCATTTTTAGCATCGTCTGAGAGGTTCTGAGAATGCAGTCATGCAACCCTCCTCAAAACAGCTCCAGTGGTGAGGCGACTTCCAAGATGGCTACACACTGACAACAGCTTAATTCCATCTCTCCCAGTGTGAAAACAGAAACGTAGCAGAGAAAACAAGTTTATCTACACTTCTGGGTAAATTTCAGTAGCTGGCTAGTAAGTGCACTGCCTGGATGCTAGGTAAAAAAGAAATGCAGAGGACCTGAAGGAAAATCCGCTACAAAAGATGAGGAAGAAACACTGGGAAAAGTGCTGCAGCTGTTCAGCAAAAATCAGTGCAAGCTCCAGATATGACTTCCAGTAACCTAGAGGAAAGTACAAGATAACTCCACACAGACCTGATTAAAATAAACAAAACAATGATGGTGTATATCAACTCAAACAGGCCGGAAAAAATTAAGAAGCTTTAAACAGCCATTTAGATGAGGTGATAAAACTGCAAAACTCAGAGGTCGAAATAAAGAAAAGGCTGGCTGACTATGAGACTGCACAAGAAATGTTTAAAAAAAAAATAGAATTAGAGGACAGAGTACGTAGGGAAAAAAGTTATGTACTTACCATAATGTTCCATCTGTGTTGTTTATATTCATTCTTCCTCAACTACTGGGATCGGATCTGATCCTCGGATCAGACTCGGCCATTATACTAGCTCATGGCCTCCAACAAACTCTTGAGCTCTTTCCCTACCCATAATGCACCACCCCTAACATCTCTCAGATCTTGTTTGCAGCTTGACAGGAAGACTATAATGATATGCCATAAAAAGAAGTTATGTACTCATCATAATGTTCCATGTGAGTTGTCCATCTTGTCTTCATTCTATACTGATGGGTTTGGAACCAATCCTCGGTTCTGATTTGGCTGCTTACTAAATCTCCAGATCTGAAACTAGCTTGTGGCTCCTTCCCTATCCCATGATGCTACAGTGCTCACCTCAGATCTTGTTTGGTGAATTTATATTCTACTCTATAACTGTATACAGATGTACATATACATCAAATCTACAAACCTGGACAAGGACCAAAGTATATAACTGAACACTAAGACTTCGTTGATCCTCCAGGAGCTAAGAGGACGGAGGGTTGGAGGGTGAGACATAAGAATGAAGATGAGATGGAAAATTCACATGGAACGTTATGGTGAGTACATAACTTCTTTATGTGAAGTTGTCCTGTCTCGTCTTCATTCTATACTGATGGGACAGTGTCCCTAGCACCAACTTTCCTGGGTGGCTCACGGGAGGATATTCTTCAGTACAGTGGACCCAAAGGAGTCTCTGTCCCTGGAGGCAAAGTCTACTTTTTAATGAGTGATAAAGGTGGAGGTCTTGCCCATGTTACTGCTACACAAATGGTATGTATCGGCAATCTTGCTTTAAAGGCCTGAGAAGTTGAGATGGATCTGGTGGAATGTGCCTTTGCTTTGTTTGGCAGCTGTTTGTCTGCTGACTGATAAATAAACGAAATGCAATCTAACAACCACCTGGATATAGCTGTTTTTGTTACTGCTAAACCTTTTTTGTTTTCAGAAAAACACAAAGTTGGTCAGATTTCCTGTGTGTTTTTGTTCTATGCAAGTAGAAACATAACTGCCTGTGAACATCAAGTTGGTGAAGCATGTATTCTGCCTTACTGCCATACTTGGGGAAGAATACTGGTAGGTCTTTTGACTGATTTAGATTGAACTCTGAGCATACCTTGGGTAAAATGGAAGGGTTTGTATGTAGTGACACTCTATTGTTATGAAAAACCTTGTAGGGAGGTTTGATTGTCAAAGCTTGTAACTGTGACACTCTTCGTGATGATGTGACTACTACTAGAAAAAGTGTTTTCCAAGATAAAAATTTCAAGTCACAAGATGATGCTGGTTCAAAAGGCGGTAGGATTACGTGAGAAAGAACAAAATTAAGATTCCATGGTGGCAAAGGTAGTCGTATTGGTGGCCTTAGCAAATTAGTTCCTTTCAGGAAAGCTTTTGAGAGTTTATGAGACGTGATGTTTATACCTTCATTCCCAATATGTAAATTGGATATTGCTGCCAGCTGGACCCACATAATTGCTGCAGCAGCTCCCTCATTAGAAAGCGTAGCTAGGAATTCTAAAATGAAAGCTAAGTGTGGTGAATTGGGGTAAATGAGGTGCTGTGAAGTCCAGACTGAGAATCTTTTCCATTTGCTGTGGTACAGTTTTCTTGTAGAAATCTTAAAAGAAATTAGTATGTGGAGAACCTTTGGAGTAAAGGTCTGTAGCTTGGCTATATTGGGAATTGGAGCAGCCATGCTGTCAATGTTAGAGTGTGAAGAGATAGATGGACGTTCCCCAATAAGCATGTCAGAAGGTCTGGCACTGGGTCCAGAATCCATGGTTCTTCCAGGAGATGAGGCATCAGGAAGGGGAAAGTACAGTTGTGTACACTTACCATAAATGTAGATGTTCGAGTGTATTCACTGTTGCAGTCATTACATTTGGGCAATCCTGCTGGCAGGTTGCACTCAGTCAGCCCGAATTCCAAAGTCCTGGGTCGTGTGTTGGCCGCTGTCACCCCTTCCCTGATGTCAGATCGTCAGGAGTATAAAAGATGCGGCCGACGCCATTTTCTTTAGTTTTTCTTGCCCCAGATGTCAGGTGCCCCATAAAAGGGTAGCCAAAATTTATATATATATATATACATATATATATATATATATATATATATATATACATATATATATATATATATATATATATATATATATATATATATATATATATATATATATATATATATATATATATACATATATATATATATATATATATATATATATATATATATATATATATATATATATATATATATATATATATATATATATATATATACATATATATATATATATATATATATATATATATATATATATATATATATATATATATATATATATATATATATATATATATATATATATATATATATATATATATATATATACATATATATATATATATATATATATATATATATATATATATATATATATATATATATATATATATATATATATATATATATATATATATATATATATATATATATATATATATATATATATATATATATACATATATATATATATATATATATATATATATATATATATATATATATATATATATATATATATATACATATATATATATATATATATACATATACACCATATATATAGAACAGATAAGTACATGGTGGGGGTAATGCAATATATATATATATATATATACATATATATATATATAAATACATATATATACCATATATATATATCCTCAACAGGATAGCATCTGCAGTCCTAACAAAAATGGCTGTGTGGTCTGTGTAGGCAGCCTTCGTCGGCCAGATCTCCAAAAGTCTGTACCTGGCCTGGCGGCGCGGTCGCGCACTTCACCCGACGCCATTCTGCTGGTTCGGTATAAAGGCAAATCAGCATATAGCTAAATTTTTGGGTAAATGCCAATGTTTCCCAAAAAAGTAAGAAAAACACAAAAATATATATATATATACATATATACATATATATACACCATAAGAGATCCCCATAGCTATTGGGCATATAATATACATATATATATACATAACTATATATATATAGAGGTAAGTTATAATATGTATACATATATACATCCAAGGTATATAAATGTAGGATTATATATATCTTTAGATACATATATAAGACATATGTATTCTGCAAAATATGATGCATATATATATAGGACAGGCAGTATGTATCTATATACTCCATATATTGGCAATATATATATATATATAATATATATAATATGCATATATATGTTAATTGAGCTATTTGTTTTTTGGCTTCTGACTTTTGATTGGTGGGCAGGTTTGCATTCTTTTGCTGGTAAGGTGTGGAAATGAAACCTATAGCATATATAGTTTGCAAAATAGTTGTATATTGTGATATAGTAAATATATATATATATATATATATATTCCCTGTATGTGTGTTAGAGCCAAGTCACTGTGATTGTCCTGTTGCAGTGGTGTGTAGTGGTATCTGTACTGCTGGTTATGGCTCTCACTGGCGCCCCCTCCCCTGGATTCCTCTGGATTGATTTCTGCCTCTGCCTGCGCCTATTCTTTTGAAAGTCTTTTATTTTTTTCTTTTGGAACCAATTTTGGAAGGCCAGTTCCTGGCTGTACTTGGGGGTTGTACCTAACTGAAATACAGAACTGTTTGTACAGATTTTGGCCTTCTCTTCCATTTTCATTAACCAAATTGCAGGACCTTGGATAGACTGACCTTGTCCATAGGAGAGCATTTAATATAGTGTTTAACATGATCCGCAAGATGCATGCCTTCTTCAACCATGCATGCCTTTATAACTGTGCCAGTCATGGCTCAGTGCATATAGCCACATTTTAAAGAATGTATATAACCTGCTATATATATTCACCATATATAGAACATATATATATATATATATATAAACTAAACATCATTAAATGCATCATCCACAACAGGAAGAACTGATACACCACATGTTGTGGTTGTAAATAAATCAGAGAAGGAAAGATAGGTTCCATAAGAAGAAAAGGAGGGATGGTATGGGGGGGCTCTGCTCTAGGTCTCTTTTCTTCCGGTGGTTGTGGAGTCTTGCCTGGGGTGAGATTGCATCCCTTTATTAGAGAGATGAGATCCCTGCCAGAGTAAGCATTTGTGAACTGGAGCTGGGCCTGTGAGGCTGGCTTAACAGGCACTGATTTAGGCACTTTTTAGCTTTTAGCCCTGGCAAATAGCCTTATAGACATGGAGGCGGGATGGTGGGTAACCTGGATACACTCGAACATCTACATTTATGGTAAGTGTACACAACTGTACTATGTTCTTCGTGTTTCACTGTTGCAGTCATTACATTTGTGTCCGAAAGCTATGGATGGGAGGCTGGAGCTAAACAGCGTTAGGAGCGGCTATGAGGCCCTGCAGAACTGCAGTGGCAAAGCCTGCCCTGGATTTAGAGTACAGTGGTAGATGATAGTGCTTTGTAAAGGTGTGTACTGAACTCCTAGTAGCAGCCTCTAAAATGTCCTTGGTTGGTACTCCCCTGAGAAAGGCTGCTAAAGTGGCTGCAGCTCTGGTTGAATGTGGCCTAATGCCCTTGAGCACTGGCTTGCCATGGTGTAAGTAGCAGAAATGAATGCAGTGGCCTATCCACTTTGAAATAGTCTGCTTTGAGATAGCCTTTCCTTGTGATCCTGCAGCATATGCCACTAGTAATTGTTCTGTCTTTCTGAAAACTACGTCCAAAGAATGCAGAATTCTCTCCCCCTTGTTCTGTGGATTTGGATAAAAAGTTGGCAGATGAATGGTTTGGTTAAGAGCCACACTGGGCACCACCTTAGGCATAAATGTTGGGTTTGTCCTCAGAGAGAGACCCTGTCTGGATAAAAAATGATAAAAGGTTCCACAGCCATGAGTGCCTGTAGCTCTGAAACTCGTCTTGCAGAAGTTATTGCTAGGAGCAGAGTTGTTTTCCAAGGTAAAAACTTTATATCAGCAGTAGCAGCTGGCTCAAAAGGAGGCAGGGTAAGTTTTTCCAAGACATAGTTGAGGTCCCATGCAGGCATTGGTGATCTCCTTGGAGGCCTTACATTTTTGGCTCCTCTGAGGTACTGCTTTAATAAGGGATGCGAAAAGATTGGTGGCTCTGTATTGTAATGAGCCGAAATGGCAGAGGCATGAATTTTAATAGATGAAAAAGATAGGCCTTTGTCCAGCATCTCAGTTAAGTATTGCAAAATCTGAGGAATATTTGGCACAGCTGTATCAGTCCCTTGTGCCTGGTTCCAAGCACAGAATCTCTTCCATTTTCCAGCATAAGATTTTCTAGTACTAGGCCTTCTGGCTTCCAAAATGACATCCATCACAGCTTTACTGAGAGGTGTGTTTTGTATGACTACATTATCCGCCATGCTGCCGGGTTTAAAGTCCCGAGTTGGCTGTGCAGGATCTGATTGTTTTGCTGGGAAAGTAGATGAGGTATTTGAGGTAAGGTCCAAGCTGGGCATTGAGACAAGTTCCTTAGTATTGGATACCAGTACTGGCGGTGACAGTCTGGGGCAATTAGTATCATCTTTGGTCTCTCCTGTCTGACCTTTAGGAGTACTTTGGGTAGGAGAGGCAGTGGGGGAAAGGCATATACGGATAGGTTTTTCCAGCTGAAAGATAGGGCGTCCACTTTCCATGCTTCTCTGTGATAAATCCTTGTGTAGAATCTTTTTAGTTGGTAGTTGTGAGGGGAGGCAAATAGATCTATGTCCGGGCATCCCCATTTCCTTGTTATCATGCTGAAGACTTGTGGATTCTGCTGCCACTCGTTGGGATCCATGAGGTTTCTGCTTAGCTGGTCTGCCAGAGTATTTTTCCTTCCTGGCAGGAATTATGCCTGCAGATGTACTTGGTAAGTCAATGCTGTGTCCCACAAAGTCATGGCTAGTCTGCAGAGGGGGTAAGAATGTGTGCCCCCCTGCTTGTTTATATACCACATGACCGTAGTGTTGTCCGTCTTTATCAGTAGTTGTCCTGGATGAAGTATGTCCTTGAAGGCTGTCAGGGCATTTTGAACCGCTAGCATCTCTTTTTCATTGATATGTAGATGCATTTGGTTTGAGGCCCATGTGCCCTGAATGCATCTTCCGGTCATGTGGGCCCCCCAGGCATAATCTGATGCATCCATTGTTAGTGTCTGCCTGGCTGGGGGTAGTGTGAATGGCTGTCCCTTGTTTGGTGACAAGCCTTTGCCCACCATCGAAACTCCTGTTGCAGGCAAGGAATGAGAGTAATCATAGTTTCCAGGCTGTGGCAATGTTGAGTCCAAACACTTTTTAGGTACCATTGTAGTTTCCTCATATGCAGTCTTGCATATGGAATTAGTAGGATGCAGGATGCCATGAAGCCCAAAGCCTGCAGAATTTTTCTTGCAGATAACTGGGCCTTTGTTGCCAACATTTTGAAATAGGTAGTCAGTTGCCTTTGTTTGTCTGGCGTGAGATAAGCCATCTGTGCAGTTGTATTTAAGCTTGCACCCAGGAATATTATCTCTTGAGAGGGTACTAGTTTTGATTTCTTTTCATTGACTGTGTACCCTAGACATGTTAGAAGTCTTTTCACAAATGCCAGATGCTGCAGAAGAATGTCCTTGTTCTCTGCTTGAATTAGACAGTCGTCCAAGTAAGGATACATTTGTATTCCTCTTTGTCTGCAAAATGCAATTACTGGTGCCAGGCACTTTGACTTATCTACTGCGCCCAGAGTCTTTACAAAGGGCAGTGCAGAGAATTGGTAATGTATTGAGCCAGCCTTGAATCTGAGGTATCTTCTGCATATTTGTCCTGATTAGGACATGCAGGTATGCCTCTTTTAGGTCTAAAGTCACAAGCCAAGTGTTCTTGCCCAGTATGGGCAGAAGATGCTGCAAAGTCAACATCTTGAATTTTGGTATATCCGGGAATGTGTTCAAAATAGATAGGTCCAGTACTGGCCTCCAGGCCTTGTCCTTTCTGGGTATCAAGAATAGTCGAGTAAAATCCTTGTCCCTGCTCTTGCTCTGGTATTTGTTGAATGGCCCCCATGTCCATGAGGGATAAGACTTGCTTTTGTGCCTCTGCCCATTGATTTTTTGGCAGATCTGGCCAGCCGTTTGCCTTTGGCAGGGTATGGAAATGTAACTTGTAGCCTTGTGACACGATATTTAGAACCCACTTGTCCTGGGTTATGAATGTGCCAATTCTGAGAAAAAAGTGCTAATTTTCCCCCTAAGGGTGCTGCCAGGAGATAAGTGCTTGGTGCAGGCAGGGGGAAGTCATTGGGACTGTTTCCTGTATGGTTGAGATTTGTCTTCTCCAACTATGGAGGTAGAGGCACCCCATTGCTTTGACCTGTATGAACCTTGCACCTGGGATCTGCCTCTAGGGCATCTGGGTCTGCCCCTTTGAGGTCTGTCTGACACAGGAAAGGACCAATTCTTTGTTGGCCAGTGTCTACTAAACCTAGGTGGTTGTACTTGTAAAAATAGATATAGATTCTTCAGCATCATAATCCTCATAGGGGGGAAGAGAATATTCCTGATCAGAAGAGGAATGAGAAGAAATGGAAACCTGATCTGAAGATTCATAGTCGGTGTCTTGCCTAGGCCTCTTATCAGGAGGGGGATGGGAACCCCTGATCAAGGTAATCAAGTCTTCGGCCATTTTGAGCATCTGTTTTTTGAGCATAGAGGCCTGCCCACGTGGCTCTTGAGTTTGTTTCTTTGCTTTAGAAGGTGCTTTAGTCTTTGCCTTTGAAGCTGAAGTCGGTTTAATATAAAGATGTTTAGGTCTGAATACACCCTCAGAAGCTGGTGCATGCTCAGCGGCTCCAGACCCATCTGAAGGAATAGTATCTGAGGGCTCCAATACCTTGAGTTTCCAGCAGCATGGCCGACTCCACGTGGGAGTCGGTAGCTGCCTGCGACTCTAAAGTAGCGGGCGCCAGGGGCTGCGAAAGTGCCTCACTGAGAACCGGCGACTGGCTTAGGAGAAGCTTCGTCGGTTTTGGGCCTTGGTTGTCTATCTCTCTCCTTTTCTTTGTGTTTTTTTGTGAACTCCGGTAGTCGGATGACTATCCGACGACATTTCTGGATAATTAAACCGGCGTCCAAAGTAGTTTAAAGCAAAATCATACTGACGCTTAATAGTGCGTTGGTTAAATCTAGCACAAAACCGACAACCAGAAACATTATGATCACGGCCTAGGCAAGGAATACAGTAAGAATGAAAATCCTTATGAGGTATTTGCTTTCCACAAGAAATACAATTATTTACTTTTTCTGTCATTGGTCTGGAGCAAGAAAAAAGTTTCCCCAACGGGGTACTTAGCTTTATTGAAGACTTCGGATCTGAAACTCGAACACGAAAATCTCAGGAGTCGGCTGACCAGCACTTGCGAACTGCTTCTGCTTCGGGAACCGCGCAGCAAGAAAGACTAAAGAAAATGGTGTCGGCCGCATCTTTTACACCCCTGACGACCTGACGTCAGGGAAGGGGCGACAACGGCCGACACAGGACCCAGGACTTTGGAATTCGGACCGACTGAGGGCAACCTGCCAGCAGGATTGCCCAAATGTAATGACTGCAACAGTGAAACAAGAAGAACATCCATATTTGACGAGGCCAGAATGGGGCTATTAGAATTATGGTCCTTCCTAGACTGCTGGCTTTCTGAAGAACTTTGGGTATTAGAGGAAAGGGTGGAAATGCATAAAGGAGTCCCAGCCCGCCCCCCACACTCCCCTAACTAAATATACCAACTCCAAGATCACTGTACATCAGGGAAAAGGGCAAATCCCAGATGACGGCCAAGCAAATTTTTTCCCTGGGAAAAATTCATGCAATTTGTCCATTCACAGTTTTCAGCGTTCGACATTTAGGTGTCAACTTTTAGGCTTTCGACAATCTAAATGTTTGATGATGTGATAGGAACCCCTTTCCGCTACTTCTTTCTTTAGGGACCACTCATGTGGCATCAGAATGACTCTGCTTAGTTTGTCCGCTATCACAATGGATTCCCCCGGGATATGCGTTGCTATCAGAAAATGCTGGGAGGATGCCGCATACTCTCAGGGCCTCTCGACAGAGTGGGTAAGATCCGATTCCTCCTTGTTTGTTTATATACCACACTACTGACATATTGTCTGTCTGTATTGCAATTGTACCAATCGGAAGAGAGTCCTGAAATGCTTGCAACACCATCAGCACTGCTCTCATCTCTAGTACATTGATGTGCAAATGAGCATCATGGTCCTGCCAAGTGCTTTGGGCTGTTCTTCCTTGATAATGCCCCCCCACACTATCTGGGAAGTGTCTCTGGTCACTGTAGAACAGGGGGAACAATGGGTCGGGCCCATCGTTATTTGATCTGAATGAAGCCACCAACGAAGATCTTTCTTGCATGTTTCCGTCAAGAGTTATCAAATGGGACCTGGATAGCTCTTGCATGGACCACTGAGTGAACAGCATCCATTGGAGGTTCTCATGTGTAATCTCGCTAGGGGAATCACCATTACTGCTGCTGCCATAGTGCCCAATACTTTTAGGACTGTCCTTACTTGTACTTGAAGAGGAGGTCCCGGATCTGGAGACTAAGAGTTTGGACCCTTTCTGGAGGCAACCTGACCATCATACGTTAGATGCGTCTATTTCTGTGCCTATAACGTTGATATGTTGTGATGGCAATAAGGCAGCTTTTTCATAATTCACTGAAATGTCAAGATGAGCACATAGTTCCAAGGTATAGTCCCTCGCTTGAATAAGTAGGTGCTTGGTGGCGGTTAGGAGCCAGTCTAGATATGGAAACACAGGGAATCCCTGATGCCACAGGTGAGCCGTGACTACTGTCACACATTTGGTGAACAATCTGGGGGCTGTAGCGAGACCAAACGTCAGAGCTCAGAATTAGTAATGACTGGCTCCCAGCCGAAAGTGCGGGTACCTCCTGGATGAACTGTCCATTTTGATGTGGTAGTATGTATCCTGGAGGTCTATCGAGCACATCCAGTTGTCTTTCCCTAAAAAGGGAAGTATTGACTGCAACGTGACCATCCAGAACTTTGTCTTCTTTACTGATCCAATATGGGTCTCCAGTCCCGTTTTCTTTGGAACTAAAAAGAATGTTGAGTAAGTTCCGGACCCCATCTGGTCTGCGGGGACTTACTGGATGACTCTCTTTTTCAAGCAACTTTTGAATTTCTATAGTTGCTTGTTCCCTATGACTGGGTGAATCGTCCGGGATTTTTTGTGTTTGCAAAGGTGGCATTGAAAAGGGGACTGAGTAGCCTCTGGATATAATGCTTTGTAGCCATTTGTCTATTGTTATGCTTAGCCAGGCTTGTGGATACAAAGAAAGATGACCCCTGACCACCTCCAGAGACGGACAGATGGACCTCCTTTCAGGAGCTCTGAAAGGGTTTACCGAAGTAAGAACCATGGTCACCCTGGTTCTGTGGACCCCCTCTGCCGCATGGGAGGCATTTTCCATTATTACCTCCTCCTCTGCCCCTGGAGAAATGTTCACCCTGTGTGTCCTGAAAGACCCTCTGGGATTTTTGGAACCACATTTTTCCTTCCTTTTGACCCTTGGGATAGGGTCTAGAAGCTGGGGAAAAATGGACTCCTACAGCAAAGAGCGTCTTTCCTTCTTGCTCACATCAGGTAAGTGTTTCCTTTACTTTAGGCCCGAACAAGGCTGAGCCATCAAATGAGGTGTTGACAAAGGATGACTTGAAGGGCTCCGCGAAATTACACAAGCACATCCAGGAATGTCTCCTAACGGCAGTATTCCGGAACCCGATGACCTGCTCACTCCATCGGCTGCATAAGATACGAGTCTCATAGATGAGTTGACCACTGAATTTAGGGTGGCAAGCTGGGAGGATACCTTGTCTGCTACCCCTGCTGGTACTGTACCCTGCAGAGTATCTCCTAGCTCTTTCAGGAGATCTCCCTGAAATCTCGTAAAATGTGTGAGGTAGTTCAGGGACCTAAGGGTGAAGGCCACTGAGGAAAACATGCGCCTTCCATACCTGTCCGTGGTCCTCGACTCCTTATTTCGAGGGATGGACAGATGTAGAAGTCTCAGATAACTCCTTCTTCGTGGCTGCTGCCACGACCATAGCATCTACAGGGACTCCTTCAGTTAAAAAGGTTTTGTCATCAGGCATGGCAATAAATATGTTAAGCCGCCGAGGGACATCCTACACCATTCGAGACACTAATTCCATCAGTTCATCTAAAGGTGGAGACACCCAGGTGGGCTGAAGGTCGAGACCCAAAAGCCTTCAGGTACACGGACTCCTCATCAGAAGGGGTAACGGGCTTCCTGCTGCCTCTCTAAGGATTTCCAAGATGTCCGCTAAGGATACATCTTCAGAGGGCGACCATGGGGACCCTTCAGACTCCTCAAGGTCCACGTCCAATGTAATAGACTCATCCGGGGAGTCTATATGCTTCCTCTTGCATGTTTTCTTCCGGGTGGCATCTTCGGTGGGACATTCCAGAGAGGTTTTGGAAGAAAGGGTCTCACCCAATGGGGCTTTCTGAGGCTTAGGGTCTCTACGCTGTTGGGTAATTGCCTGTGCAGAGACAGATACTGTTTCTTCCTGGGATGGAATGCTTGGTTCCGACAGTACAGATGATGTCTGTGGGGACAAAGCTCTCCTCATGGCTGCAAAGGCCCCCCTCCCACAGCCCGTGACAATCCCAGGTTCCAAAGAATCTGATGATCCCCCCCCCCATCTGTACCATGGGGTTTGGCTCCGAAGCTGAGGTAGGAGCTGAGCTCACTCAAGCCGAGGCTCCAGGGGGTAGAGTCGTTGCCAAAAGAGTCTCGGCCCGACTGTCCCCCCTGGACCAGACTGGTGAGTGTCGGCTCCGAGGTAGTCAGAGTGACCGGAGTCGAAGAATCTTTAGCAGATCTCGGTTCTGCCGGTTTCATCATTGTCAGTGCCAAGCTTTCTGGCTCTGAAACTTGAACTGGAGTTGGAGGAGGAACGGAACATACAGGAATGCTCTGAGCTCACCTGAGTTGGTTCCAACAATAATTTAGTAAGCGCCGGTGTCTGCTGTAATCTCGGCACCACACGATCCACATCAAATTCTGACAAGCTCCTGGAGGATCTGGGAAGATGGAGCCAATGCCACTGACTGGAGCAGAGGAGACCTAAGAGTCGGGGAGACAGTCTCCAAATCAGGCGAGCGGCTCCATACTGTATATAGACCATCGGTTCTGACACACATGGAACCGAACTTTTAGTTATGTACTTACCATAACTTTAGTTGTATGGGATCCATCTCGCCCACATTCAATACATATGGGTTCGATCCTCCGAATACAATAGAGCATGATCTCTTATTGGCTGAGCTATTCTATATCCCAGGATGCACCACCACTAGTTCCCCAGATCTTGTTTGTCCGCACTCATAGACACAGAGACATACCATTAGTATAACATACTCAGGTCTTTCAAGAGAGGAAAGATTGGATTTCGAATCGACCGGTCTCTCCTGATCCATGAGGCAGGGGGATGGAGGGTGGGTTATTAGGAATGTGGCCAGATGGATCCCATACATCTAAAGTTATGGTAAGTACATAACTAAAAGATGTAATGTGATCCTATCTCCTACATTCAATACATATGGGACAGCGTCCTAGCACCTTATTCCTGGGAGGCTCACTGGAAAACACTCCTGAGAACTGTGGAACCGAAGGAAGCTCGACCCCTGGATGCCACATCCAATTTGTAGTGAGAAATGAAAGTATGTGAGGAGGTCCACGTGGCAGCCGCAAATGTCATCAATAGAAAGTTTAGAATGAAATGCTGCTGAGGTAGCCATAGCTCTAGTAGAATGAGCTTTAATCGAGCTATGAGTTTTCTATTTGAGGATGCATAAATATGAGTAATGCAGTCCCTGATCCATTTAGCAATAGTGACTTTAGTGACCGCATTACCTAATCTGTTATCGGAAAAAAGAAAAAGCTGGTCTGACTTTCTGGTTTTCGTCCTATCCAAATAAAAACGCAATTGTCTATGGGCGTCCAAGCAGTGAAAGACGATTCAGACCTATCTGAAAATTTAGGAAAGAAGACAGGTACTTCTAGTGACTGACGAAGAGCCAGTTTAGAGTAAACCTTTGGAACAAAGGATGGATATGGTCTGAGGACACTCTGTCTTTGTGAAAAACCAAGTATGGTGGGTTAATACACAAGGCCTGGAGCTCTGAAACTCTTCTAGCAGTAATGGCGACTAAGAGGGCAGTTTTCCAAGAAAGGAACTTTAATTCACAGGTAGCTGCTGGCTCAAAGGGGGATGTCAAAGCCCCTAGCACTCGTTAAGGTCCCATGGCGGTGTCGGATGAACAGTAGGGGCGTAACAGCCAAGCTCCTTTAATGAAAGCCTTACATAACTTGTTGCTCATTAAGGAAGGATTAATACATTCATGAAAGTTAGAGATAGCTGCCAATTGTACTTTAATGGTGGACACCGAAGACCCTTGGTTAAATAGAGTGGCTAAAAACTTTAGCACCTCCGACACGGAAGCTGTCACTGGATCCTTGGGCCGAGATGGCAAACCTCTTCCACTTATCGATATATATTTTCTTGGTAGAAGCTTTGTGAGCCGAAGATAAGATGTGCATGACTTCTGGGGTTAAGGAATGGTTTCTCACTACGGTTGGAAGAGGAGCAACCAGGCTGCTAGCCTGAGTGCAGGGAGGGACTGGTGGAGTCGTCCCGACTGATGAATCAACAGGTCCGGAAGCTGATCCAGGAACCAAGGACCAGCATATTCGTAGAAAGGGAACCAGGTTTGCGAGGCCAGAGCAGGCGATTAATATCATCTTGCTGTTTAGACAAATCGCCTTCTGAATCACCTTCGGGAGAAGGGGAATAGGTGGAAAAGTATACAGCAGGCCGGAGGGCCAATCGTGGACTAGAGCGTCCTTGGGTGTCACCCCAGCAGGAGTCAGGGTGAAGAAATGTGGACATTTCGCATTGAGGGGCTGAAAGATCGAAACAAGGGATTCCCCACTTGAGAAGATCTGTGAGGCTATCTTGTCCTTTAGCCACCACTCGTGAGGTCAGACATTAGTTCTGCTCAACCTGTCGGCTATCACGTTGGACTTCCCGGAATGTGCGTTGCCAGTAGGTAGCGATTGGTAGCAATCGCCCACTCCCATACTCTCATTGCCTCCCTGCAAAGAGGGTAGGACCTGGTTCCTCCTTGTTTGTTCAAGTACCAGACAACCGACATGTTGTCGGACTGGATGGCTATCACGGCTTGGGGAAGGTGGTCGTGTAGAGCTTGCAATGCTAACAGCACCGCTCTCATCTCCAGAACGTTGATGTGAAGAACAGACTCGTGCGACAGCCAGGTGCCTTGAACCGACCTGCCCAGACAACGCCCCCCACCCTGTCGGGAGGCGTCCGTAGTCAGCGTGGCGGGAGTGGGGACAAAGGGTTGACCGGATTGAGGTTGGCGGTTACCAGCCACAAGGTCCTGCTTGCATTTGTCTGTAATCAGTATTTGGTGCTTGAGAGGAAGGTCCTGGTAAGACCACTGAACTGCCAAAAGCCACTGGAGAATCCTCATGTGCAGCCTTGCAAGGGAACCATGAGAATGGCGCCATGGAACCTAATAGTTGCAACACCATCCTTGCTGGAGCAACGTCTTTTGAGTAGAGTCCGGACCTGATTTTGGAGTGTCTCTATTCTTTCTGCAGAAAGGAAGACCGCATTTGTCTTGAATCTATTTCTGCTCCAATAAACAGAATACGCTGAGATGGCTGCAACACCGATTTTGACCAATTGAAGGTGATCCCCAGGAACTGCCCAATTTGATAGTGGCTGTTAGATTCTCTAAAGTAGATGCTTGGAGGTGGCAGTTAGGAGCCAGTCGTCTGTGCGGAAACAGCTGGAATCCTAAACTCCTCAAGTGAGCAGTCACTACTGCCAAACATTTGGTGAACACTCTGGGGGCTGAAGTGAGACCAAAGGGCAGAGCTCGAAACTGGAAATGACTGTCTCCCAGGCTGAAGCGTAAGTGTCTTCTGGACCCAATTTATTAATATGTGGTAGTAAGCGTCCTTGAGATCTATGGAGCACATCCAAACACCTTCCTCCAACAGCGGAAGAATGGATTGTAAGGTGACCATCCGAATTTGGACTTCTTCTGAATCGGTTGAATTTGCTGAGATCCAAGATGGGTCTCCAGTCCCGGTCTTTTGGCACCAAAAGAACCTTGAGTAAGTCCCTGATCTGGCTTGGTCTGCGGGGACAGGTTGGATGACTCCTTTTGCAGTTTTGATACCTCGTAGGCTGCTAAAACCCGCTGACTGGGTGGAGGTGCGGGATCCTTGGGTTGGTGGGGGTAATGATCTAGGGAATGGTGTATCCTCCGGCAATTATTGAAGCACCCATTGGTCCTGAGTAATCTGTCTCCAGGCTTCTAGGTGCTCAGCGACCCCGACTGGCTCGGGCTGCACAGTCGGGCACTCCTTCAGGGATGTTGGAAGGAGGAGAGCCACGAAAGGACTCGCGGTCTCCAGTGTTGCGAGGGCCTCCGCCTCTGGGACGGCGTCTTAAATTTCCCCTTCCTCTGCCTCTAGAAGGGGAGTCATTCTGCTGTGGCGAGTAAGGCTTCTGAGATTTTGAAACCACATCTTCCCACCCTTGAGCCTTGGGATAAGGCCTGAAGGGAGTGGAAAACCGGCTCCGACAGCAGCCAAAGTCTTACCCTCTTGCTCACAGCGAATCAAGGTGTCCTTTACCTTGGGTCCAAACAATGAGGACCCATCAAAGGGCGTCGGCAAAGGAAGACTTGAAAGCCTCCGCAAAATGACACAGGCGGCCAGGCTTGTCTTCGTAAAGCAACTCCTGTACCGCCCTACTCGCTCCTTCAGCAGCATAAGATATGAGCCTCATGGAGGAGTTAGATAAAGAAGAAAGGGTAGATAACTGGCCAACCGACAGGGCTAACTGCTCAGGTAAATTACCGAGAGGAGTCTGACAGCTCCTTGACCAGATCCCTCTGCAGTCTAGTAAAATGTGCCAAATAATTCAGGGACCTTAACGTAAAGGCGCTGAAGTCAGGGAATGCGTGCCGATCCATGCTCCTAGACTCTTTATTAGGAGGATGGACGGACGTCGAAGCCTCTGCTACATCTTGCTGGGTAGCAGATGCCACCACCATAGCATCTACTGCCACGCCCTTGGATAAAAATTCTTTGTCCGGTGGGGCGAAAGGAACTTGTTGGGGCGAGCAGGCACCGGTTCCACAGAATCCGGGTGTTCCCACCCTTGAGATCAAATCCAGAAGCTCATCGAAGGGTGGAGACACCAGGAGGCGGAGGGCTGAGCACCAAAGGCCTTGAGGAAGACCGACTCCTCAGCAGAAGGGGGTTTGGACTGCCAGTCGCCTCGTTGTTTAAGGATTTCTAATATGTCCGAAGGAGACATCATCCGAGGGCGACTTTGGGGACCCTTCCGCATCATCGAGGTCGGTATCCGATGTAAGAGACTCATCAGGAGTCAACGTGTTTCCTCTTACACAATTTCTTTCTGGGGGTTCCTCCGAAGCGGAGGAACCTCCAGGAAGAAGGAACCACCGTGGGGTATCCTCAGGCCTAGGGGCTCCGCTGTGAGACAGGGGAACTCCGAAGCACCAGTTTCCAAATCCATGGAAGGTGGTGGTGAAAAGGTCGAAGCAGCCACAGAAGATTTGGCTAAGGCACTCCTCATAGCATCGAAGGCGGACCCCAGAATTCTGGGAAGGTCCAACCCTCGGGAGCCTAGCAGGCCTGCAGCCGGCGCACCGAGAGGAGGCTAGGGACCGAAAGAATCGGACCGGCACCCGGGCCGACAGAGGAGGTCCCGTTCGAACCCGACCCAAGAGGCGGGGTAGAAGTAGAGTCGGAGCCGATTACCTCGACCGGATCCACCAGCACCGACTCCAACGGCGCCGAGGCTGTTGGAGGAGGAATCGACAAAGTAGGATGGGCAGTCGGCTCCAGTACCAATTGGGTCGGAGCCGACATCAATTTGGTAAAGACTGGAGACTGGAAAAGCTTCTGAAGTACCCTGTCTATGTCCGAATCGGACATCCTCGAAGATCGGGAAGAAACCGATCGGGTCCGAGAAGACTTCTCCATCGGTTCCGATTCCATAATTATCGGCGCCGAGGAAGATTCCATCACTATTTCAATTTCCCTCGGAGCCGATAAGGGCTTCGGCGCCGAGGGGGAAGTGTCTGAGCATGTAACCCTCATCGGCTCCGAAGACAGTGGAGCCGATGAAGGTGACACCTCTCGATGCTCGAGCTCGGCTCGAAACTGAAGGAGTCGAGGCAGGAGACATCGAGGCAGACCGTTCCACCCTCGGCTCCGAAGTCCGTGGAGCCGAAGGAGAAGCCTGCCTAGATTTTTTTGCTGTTGGTTCCGACGGACTGGTCGGAGCCGACGATTTCTTTTTCCTTTGGGAAGTAGGAGAGCCAGAAGTCAAAGCTTCCTCAAAGGATGGAGCAATCAGCCCTTTTAAAATTAACTTGTTTTTCCTCTCTTGGAGGACTCGAGAAGAAAAGGCGTGACATACACTGCAGGACTCTTGAAGATGTTTAGGTCCTAAACAGTACACACATAGCGCGTGATCATCCGTTATTGACATTTTATAAGAGCACTTAGTGCATTTTTTAAATCCTGAAGGTCTATGTTCTTTAGACATTGTTGCACTACACAAAAAACTAAGTTAACAGGAAAAACGACCACTAATAACAAGTGACACAGAACTTAACAGGCCTAGGCCCCAAGTTAAACGGAACCGTTGGTCGACAAAACAGACACAATCACCACAAGATTACCTCAAAAATACCACAAAAAAAACTTCTGCCAATCACTAAAACACAACAGTATCACAACAGTAGCTGTTAAAACAGCTTTTGGGGAAAAAGAGATCTTTCAGACAAAAGGTTCTATCTGACTAAAAGTACTTAGCTCAGCCAAGTCCGAGACCACGTCTATGCTCTTGAGCGGCAAACGAGATCTGGGGAACTAGTGGTGGTGCATCCTGGGATATAGAATAGCTCAGCCAATAAGAGACTGCGTTCTATTGTATTCGGTGCCGAACCCATATGTATTGAATGTAGGCGAGATAGGATCACATTACATCGGTAGGTTTGTCTGTCACATTTTTTTACAGGTTGTCAGAGGCATCCTGGGCTGTTTTGTCGATGATGTAGAAGAAGACTATGGAGACTACCTCTTTCCATGAGGTTTGGGTGACCTTTGAGCCTTGTCCAAGGCTTCCTCAAAAGAAAATTTAATTAAGCCTCTCAAAATCGACTTATTCTTGCAAAACCCTAGCACTAAAAGAATGACATACAGAGCATGTCTCCTGCAGATGGACTACTCCTAAACAATAAACGCAGTCTGTATGTCCATCCGTGATGGACATTTTTGGGAACACTTAGAGGACATTTTTTGAAACCAGATGGTTTTACCTCTTTTTGCTTTGACATTATGGTAATAACACTTCTACACACACATACACACATACACACACACACACACACACACACACACACACACACACACACACACACACACACACACACACACACTAAAGACACCGACTAACTTAAATGGGAGCCAACTGAAAGGAAGGCTTTCCAACTTAAACAAGCCTTAAAGCAAAATCAAAAGGTCATACACACACTCAGCACTTCAGGTAACCTTAAAATTATTGATAATGTAAAGCTAGATATCAGAAATCAAATTTAAATGCGTACATATACATTAATATATTAAACTACTAAGCTAATACACAGCTCTATACTAAAACTGCAAGCCAATAAACAGGGAGTAGGGATATGAGGGTTAAGTACAAACGACCCTCAAAAAACAGATGAAAGAATACAATTTCTAGAAATATACAACTAAAGAACTACCGAAATGGCTTATCTATCAAAATAAAGTCTTAAACACGACGACCTGAAAACACACACTATGTAAGAACTAACAACTATTATAATAATATCTAGCACAATAACTAGGAAACCCAGAAAATTAGCTAACTATAACAAGTTTGAAAGAAGAAGAAAAAAATTTCTACTCAGCCCGAGTTAGTCGCAGATCCTATCTGTTTCAGCGGCAAACAAGATCTGAGGAAAGCACTGCAGCATCATGGGATAGGGATGGAGCCATGGGCTAGTTTCAGATCACGAGCTTTAGTAAGCAGCCGAGTTAGAACGGAGGCTTGGTTCTGAACCCATCAGTATAGAATGAAGAGGAGACAGGACAACTTCACATCTAGAGTTCAACACAAAGGACATAGGTGTCCTTGAAAGGTCTCATTCCTCAAGAAGTCAGTCATGAAAAATGGTGGGGGATGGTGGTTAGGGAGTTAAGGAAGAATAAAAATGGACAACACAAGTGGACTACTATAGTAAGTATATAACCTTATCTGATGTTAACTTTCATTCATTCCTCAACTAATGGGACAGAGTTCCCGGCTACCTATTAGCAAAAAACTACGGGCACACATAAAATTGTCTAAGGCCAGCTTCGAGAGAAAAATTGCACAGGATACTAAGGATAATCACAAGGCTTTCTTTAGTTATGTTAGGAACCTGGGTGGTAATTCCCAGATATGCTCAGAATTAGTCCAAAATGACAAAAAATACACCGAACCCACAGACATTGCCAACATCCTAGCTGACAGGTTCAGCAACTTCTCCCCTCCCACCAAAAGGGCAAATATCTTTCCCAGCAGAGTGCTGCCCCTGACATCTCAGATGCTCAGGTAAGAGCCCTCTCCAAAGCAAAACACAGCATCAATGGGACCAGATGGTGTCCCGGCCCTACATGAACTCAAAGAAGAGCTAAACCCAAACATAAAACTACTGTTCAATCTCAGCCTTACTACAGGATATGTGCCCAAAGAGTGGCGTACAGCAACAGTGGTCCCTCTCCATAAAGGTGGTGCCTCGACGGATCCTGGAAACTATCGCCCCATAAGCCTGACTAGCTTGGTCTGCAAAGCTATGGAAAGGATCATCATGGACCTCATAAATAAAGATATTGGGGACCTACAAACACTGGATCCTACCCAGTTCGGCTTTGTTAAGGGCAGATCCTGCCTCTTAAACCTGGTTGATTTCTTTGAAACAGTCACCAAGGCCATTGACGAGGGAAGGTGGTCCACACAGCCTACCTGGACCTGAAAGCCTTGATACAATACCCACTCGGGCATTATAGATAAGCTCACCAGCTTAAATATAAACCCTATGTCACTAGATGGATTGCAAACTGGCTCAAGGACAGAACCCACATGGTTAGAATTGCTGGAGCCATGTCAGACTCCAAACCAGTTACAAGTGGTGTCCCACAAGGCTCAGTCCTGGGACCTCTCTTGTTCGGTATATATTTCGGAGGTACAGGCCAACACGGAAGGACTGTGGCTGACCAAGTTCGCAGATGACTGCAAACTGGGTGCAATAATCGACTCTCCAGCCGACACAAGCATCCTCCAAAAGGGCCTCATAGAAACAGACAACTGGTGCCAGTGCCATGGCCTCAAGCTAAATGCCAAAAGTGTATAGTCATCCCCTTTGGCAAAACAAAGTGCCCACAAATTACCACATAGGTGGAAATCCATTAAGTACAGAAGAAGTAATTAGGGACCTGGGGACCCAAGTTGATAGCAATCTCTCATTTGACAACCACGTGGCCAAAGTGGTTAGAAAAACATTTTATATAGCCCACCTAATCATGAAGGGATTCACATCTAGATTAGGGGAGGTCATCGTGCCTCTTTACTCATCCCTCATCAGGCCCATAATTGAGTACAATGCTCCTTTTGGGATGTACCTTACCAGACACCTGCAGCAACTGGAAAGACCCCAAAAGTACCTCACCAAGAGGATCAAAGGGCTCAAACAGATGCCATATGCTGCCCGGTTAAAGAAACTCCAGCTCTACTCAGTGGCATACCGCCTGTTCAGAGCGATCTGTGCCTGGCAAGCCATGTCCAACCCGATTAATGGACATGCTGCACCTCAGAAAATCCAAATCCCATCGAGCGCTCGAGGGACTTTAACCTCAGCACTGAAATAAATAGGACATGCTGGAGGGACAGATTCATAACCCAGAGGCTCCCTTCACTCTGGAATAAAATCCCAGTCCAGGTTAGGCAGAGTCCCTCATTGACTCTCTTCAAGAGGAATCTTGATGAGTGGATGGGAGATCATGAGTTTACGGTATCACTTCTGTGTCACTGTTAGATAGAGGCACAGTATACTAACCTCGAAAAAGGGCATAGCAAAATAAATTTAAAATGGGTGGCGAAAGCCAAACACATTTTGGCTAGGCTTATAAATGCCCTAGGGCAGATAGCCTAGTATGAACCTATGAACCTATGAACCTATGAACCTAAAGTCCTGGGTGGACTCTAAGCAAAGATATTCCTGAGTACAGCTGAGCCAAAGACTGCTCTTCCCCTCGAGACCAGATCCAATTTGTTATCAGTGATAAAGTTATGAGTATTTGGCCAAGTTGCAGCCGCAGATATATCATCCATAGAAGCTCTAGATGGGAAAATAGAAGAAGCTGCTATAGATCTGGCTGGGTGAGACTTTGGCTTTGGTAAATAAAGTTTCAATTTATTTTAGATAAATGAAATGCAATCTGTCAATCATTTAGATAGCGTTAACTCTCTAACTGATTCGCCCAGTTTATCACGTGCAAAGGAAACAAAATAATTGATCTGGCTTCCTTATCTCTTTTGTTCTGTTTAGATAGAAATGTAATTGTCTATGAACATCCAGTAAATGCAGCATATATGCCCTTTTATTTGTCAATTTTGTAAAGAATACTAGAAAATTAATGGATTGGTTGATGTTGGATTCGGACATCACATTAGGGAGGAAGGAAGCACTGGTACATAACGTAACCCTATCCTTATGAAAAATTAAATATGGAGGCTTAGAGGATAATGCCTGAATTTCTGAAATTCTTCTAGCAGATGTAATTGCAACTAAGATAGTTTTCCAGGTCAAAAATTTAAGATCAGACTTAAGCTGCAGGTTCAAAGGGAGAAGGAATTAAGGCTTGCAACACCAAATTTAAATCCAATGGTAGCATGGTATCTTTATAAGGGGTCTTAGCAGAAGAGTAACTGTCAAAAAGGTTTTGCACAACTTAGATTAAGCCACCAGTGAAGAATTTTGGAATCCCACAAGAGAATTAGAGATTGCTGCGAGTTGAACTTTAATAGCTGATGAACTAGCGGCCTCATTAAATAAACTTGCTAAAAATTCTAGAAGAGATTGAATTGGAGCTGAGAAGGGATCTATCTGATTTTGCTCTGACCAATAAACAGCCTTTTTCCATTTTTTTTGTAGAATTTCCCAGTAGAAGATTTATGGGAAGACAAAAGTATGGAGCAAACGGGGGAACAGAGCATTGGCTGCTTGGATATTAAAGGAATTGGAGAAACCACTCTGTTAGTTTGAGACTTAAGATATCTGGATGAACCATGCCTGTTGGGTGAGACAGGAGGTCTGGAATTGGATCCAGAATCCAAGGTGGGTACAATAGACGAGGCCAAAGGAAGGGATAAGCATAAAGAAGACTGGAGAGCCAATCATGGAGTACAGCGTCCCTCGGTGATTCCCCTGGTGCTGGGATAATGGCAAAGAAGCTGCTGCACTTGCTGTTTAGGGAAGAAACAAAATGACCGCAGAAAGGCTGGCCCCCACTGACTGAAAATCACTTCAGTCACTTTGTTGTTGAGAGACCACTTGTGAGGCAGTAAGATGAACCTCCTCAGTCTGTCTGCTATCACAATGGACTTCTTGGAATATGCATTGCTATTAGAAAGCGGCTGGAAGATATCGCCCAATGCCACACACTGACAGCTTCTCGACACAGTGGATAAGATCTGGTTCCCCCTTGTTTCCTGACATGTTGTCTGTCTGGACTGCAAATGTCCCAAAAAGAAGAGAGTCTTGAAATGCATGCAACGCCAAAAGCACTGCTCTCATCTCCAGAGCACTGGCATGCAAGTTGGCCTCTTCTGGGAACCAAATGCCTTGGAGTGTTTTCCCCAGGAAACCCCCCCCCCCCCCACCTAATCTGGGAAGCTTCTGTGGTCACTATGGCCTTGGGCTGAGGAAGGATGAAAGGACGACCTTGTAACACCTGTTTTGACTGCATCCTTCAGAAAGGGTATTGTTTGCATGCCCAAGTTATTTTTATCTGGGATTAAGAAAGCATTGACCACTGCAATGCTAGTATCCATTGTAGAATTCTCATCCAGAATCTTATTACAGGGAATAAAATTATTGCTGCTGACATTGATCTCATGGATTACAGAATTAATTGGGCTGAAATTCTGGTACTGGCAAATTATTTTCCTGACCTGCATCCTTACCGTTTGCACTCCTAATAGTGGAAGAGAAACTACTATAGATGTGTTGAACACTGCTCCTATGAATTCTAATGTTTGGGTTGGTTGTAAATAAGACTTGTTGTAATTTATAGTTATTCCGATATGTAAACAAGTCTGTAGCACCCGATGCCTGGTCGGGGCAGTAATGAGCCAGTTGTCTAAATTTGGAAACACCCAGAATCCTTGCAGCCTCAAGTGAGCTGCTACCACTGTCATGCACTTGAACACCCTGGGGGCTGTGGTGAGGCCAAAGGGCAGTGTTCTGAACTAATAGTGACTGGTTCCCAGCCTGAAGTGCAAATACCTTCTGGATCATCTGTTCATCTTTATGTGATATTACGCATCCCGAAGGTCTATTCAGCACATCCAGTCTTCCTTGCCCAGGAAGGGCAAAATGGACTGAACGGTGACCAATGAAAATTCATGTGTTGAACAGACTTGTTCAATACACTGAGATCCAAAATTAGTCTCCAGTCCCCTGTGTTCTTCGGCACTACAAAGAATTTTGAAT
This sequence comes from Protopterus annectens, assembly GCF_019279795.1. Lineage (NCBI taxonomy): Eukaryota > Metazoa > Chordata > Ceratodontiformes > Protopteridae > Protopterus > Protopterus annectens. The sequence goes on from NC_056751.1 coordinate 834,797,749, forward strand.
TAGTTCCAGATTCTACTTGGTCTGGTGGGACCTCTTGGATGTCGCTCTTTTCTAGCTTTTGGGTTTCTAGTGCTGCTGCTTTCCTCAGTTTGGGTGGAACATCAGGACTTTTTTTGACAATTTTGGGGACGGAATCTTCTCCTTCACTGAATTCAGTATCCACAATGATTGACTCCTGAGGCGATTCCAATTACCTCCTTTTGCACTTTCTCTTCCTAGGGACTTCCTTGGTGGGGTGGTCCAGTGAAGTATCAGAAGAGATTAGGATACCCTGCTGGGTAGTCTGGAAGCTTCGAGCTAGCTGTCCCTGTGGGGTAGAATGTTGTCGATCACAGTGCAAAGTCATCTGAGAAGTAGAGGGTGGATTCAAGGGGTAAGGACCCATCTGACCTGCCACAGCGGAGAACACACTCTTCACAACCTCAAAAACAGATCACTCTGGGGAGAAGGAAGACAACAGAGCTGAGAAAGTGAGTTTCTGGCTCTCTGCGTCCCTCCTTCCCAAGAACAATCCATCCGAGTGGAAGTCAGAGCTGAAAAGTCCAATGCTGAAGTTCTGAGAGGAAGACATGGCTCCGAAAACCTTGGGTTGACTCCATCCTCCCACATCCAACAGGGACGCTTCAGTTGAGAGTCATCCTGCTAAGACGATGTCAGAGCTGGTGCATTCAGAGATGACGGTGCTCTCTTCAGATCGAAATCAGACGGACCCGGTACCCTTGGATGCAAGAACTCTAAAACCACAAGTTAGATTACAGAAGGAGCTGTAATGTTTGTATTAGACAACGATCAGACTTCCGGACCTGGAGGGTTAGGAACCATGAGAACTCCCATCTGAATTTGCTTCATGAAGAACTTCCTCGTCATCCTCTCCACATCTGCTTCTCAGAAGCTTCGGGAGGAACGAGAAGATACTAGGGACAGCAATTTGGAGAGCTTCTCTAAAAAGGGAGACAGCACTCTGAATGGGACTGGATCCACACTTGGAGAATAAGCTGTCCTTTTTGGTTTTGGATCTGAAATAGGCTTGATCAGATCCAATGAGGGTCGGACCATAAGTATTTTTGGATCAAATTTCTCCTTCTTCTTTCTCTGTTTAGATGAAGAAGAAGCTGGAGAATCAGAAGGCTTAGACATTTCTGTAGGGTCTTCGGGTTTGTGTTTGGGGGACTGAACCCCACTAATGGCCTCAGAAAGGGAAGTGGGTAACGAACCTTTTAAAATCGATTTTGTTCTTCCTGTGAGCAAGTGCTTAGGGGTTGAACCCAAGACATATACTACAATCGATTTAAGTGATCCAGACCCAAGCAATACAAACAGAGATTTTTGGCATATGAAAAAGGCTACTTATGCCCACACTTTTCACACTTCTTAAATCCTGTTGGACCTTTCTCAGAATTTTTTTTAAAGAAAAACTTACTGTAATAAAATACGCAATATAGTATTTTTTTTTAACCAGAAAGAGGAGAAAAAGTTAAATACCAACAATGGTAATAAAGAACTACAATAAACTTGTAGACAGGAAAAGAAATACCAATTAGGTTAAGAAAGAGAAATACACTAAGTGCAAAAAGGGAATAAGGAAGGAATGTTAGGCCTACCAACGATGGTAGGAAAGATTATGTTACAAAGTGTATAGAAAAGGATAGTAGAAACAACTTAAAAATAGAACTACAGATTAAAGATTAAAAAATATTCGTAACTAAAGACTTTGAGAAGAAAAAACAAAAAAGGACTTGTCTCCCATTGTATACTAGAGATCTGAAGGCAAACGCATCTAGACACAAAAGTGGCAAACCAGATCTGAGAGATGTTAGGGGTGGTGCATTATGGAGCTAGAGAGTCTGTTGGAGGCCACAAGCTAGTATAATGGCAGAATCGGATCCAGTCCCATTAACTGAGGAATGAAAACTGACAACAACATATCCTGAGATTTTCTGCTGTACCAGAGAAGCTGGAAGAAAAAGACTGTAGTAACTTTATGAAAGCCTAAATAAGCAACTGGAGTGGTATTCCACAACAGAAACTGTTACATGAAAGATCACCATGTGCATACACCAAGCCTGGCTAAGAGAAAGCAACCTTATCAGTTGGAGGAGTTAATTCAGACAAACTGTGGCACAAACACAAACTAAAAGTGGGAGAGAGCAGAGTGTTTGCGGAAAATGACTACTCACCGCACACCATTCAGAAGAGGAGTAAATGTATCTTATTATTCAGGGAATGTTCAGAAGCAGGCATGTGACAAAATGCTGTAGCCAGCTACCTTCAAAATATTTTTCCCTGGAGGGACAAAACCATTTTTTGATGAAGTACATGCTAAGGAAAAAATACAAAAGTTTATCCAACAAAAAGTGAGCTGTGAAACAGAAGGATATTCTGCTTCTTGTTCTTCTGGTAATAAAGACTACAGAGTGACTGTCCCAGTGAAACCTCTTCCGATGTTTTAAAGAAAAATGCTTGAGACAAGAAAAAACAAACTAGTCGAATAGAAGAATTGAAAGTACATTGAAAAGGAAGCAGGGACAGGATTTGGGAGATGGAGATAAACAGGAATAAAACCATTAACTTGGAAATTGACAAATACAGGATTACAAAGCAATAATTATATTTGTGAAACATGACAGAACAAGAAAATCCAGAAATACTGGGACTTTGTTGGACTCAAACTTGTAGAGGACTGTAAAGCATATGCCCTACTTCACATCATTAATGTTCAGAAACACACAGATGGGAAGAGGAGGGAGAAAGTTAACAAGTAAAATACTTTTTTCTTAATGGTACTATTTTAATAGTGCACAATTTTCTATGCATGCCATAAAGTAATGTTTTCTTAGCTGTTTTAAGTGTAATGGGGATACTAATGCAAACAGGTGTTCTTGTTTTTTTCCTCCCCTCTCTCTCCACTTTGTTCAGTTTTAAGAAATGTAGGTACTGCAATGTTAAAAAATCTGGTTAAAAGAGCATGACAAAAGATAAATACGTTTTTTTTTTGCATTCTTGCATAGGGGTGCGACTGGATTAAGGCCCTTAAAGTACAGTTTTGTACCTACCATAAATGTAGATGTTCGAGGGCTATTACAGCTGCAGTAATTACATATGGGTTTTCAGCCGGCAGGCGGTCCCTCGGTCGGCCGAATTCCAAAGTCTTGGTCCGGCGTCGGTTGTTGTCGCGTACTCTTCTGGCGTCAGGAAGGCTAGAGTATAAAAGACACAGCCGACGCCATCTTCTTCAGTCTTTCTTGCCCCAGATGTCAGGTGCCCCCAAAAGGAAGGCAATACATAAATTAGTGTAATACACAAAAGTAAGCAAATAAAACATAGTAGGATAACCCAGTCAGCAGGTATGAATAGGTATTCAAACCCCAAGGTCTTACCAAGAGGGGAAGGAGGGTGGGAAACCTGTACTGCAGCTGTAATAGCCCTCGAACATCTACATTTATGGTAGGTACAAAACTGTACTATGTTCATCGTGCATTACAGCTGCAGTAATTACATATGGGTAGAATCCCAAAGCTATGTATAGGGTGGTAGGTACTATACGGAACTGGGTTGAGCTAGAATGCCCTGCAAAAAGTACAGTTTTGTACCTACCATAAATGTAGATGTTCGAGGGCTATTACAGCTGCAGTAGTTACATATGGGTTTTCAGCCGGCAGGCGGTCCCTCGGTCGGCCGAATTCCAAAGTCTTGGTCCGGCGTCGGTTGTTGTCGCGTACTCTTCTGACGTCAGGAAGGCTAGAGTATAAAAGACACAGCCGACGCCATCTTCTTCAGTCTTTCTTGCCCCAGATGTCAGGTGCCCCCAAAAGGAAGGCAATACATAAAGTAGTGTGATACACAAAAGTAAGCAAATAAAACATAGTAGGATAACCCAGTCAGCAGGTATGAATAGGTATTCAAACCTTAAGGTCTTACCAAGAGGGGAAGGAGGGTGGGAAACCTGTACTGCAGCTGTAATAGCCCTCGAACATCTACATTTATGGTAGGTACAAAACTGTACTATGTTCATCGTGCATTACAGCTGCAGTAGTTACATATGGGTAGAATCCCAAAGCTATGTATAGGGTGGTAGGTACTATACTGAACTGGGTTGAGCTAGAATGCCCTGCAAAACTGCAGTGGCAAAGCCTGCTCTAGTTCTGGAGTATAAAGGCAGATGGTAATGCTTTGTGAAAGTATGTACAGAACTCCAAGTGGCTGCCTCCAAGATCTCTTTAGTAGGCACTCCTCTGAGGAAGGCTGTAGAGGTGGCTGTGGCCCTAGTGGAGTGAGATCTGATACCAGTAGGTACGAGCTTTCCATGATGGGAATAACAAAAGCGTATGCAGTGACCAATCCACTTGAAATGGTCTGTTTAGTTACAGGTTTCCCTTGACCCCCCACAGCATAGGAAACTAGGAGTTGATCTGTTTTTCTGAATGACTTGGTTCTGTCCAAGTAGTAACGTAGCTGCCTATGGATATCTAAAGAATGAAGCAGCCTTTCCCTTTGTTTTGAGGATTAGAGTAGAAGGTAGGAAGGTGGATGGCCTGGTTTAGGGCTACCCTAGATACTACTTTAGGCATAAAGGAGGGGTTAGTACACAGGGAAACCCTGTCCTGATGGAATATTAGGAATGGCTGCACCGCCATGAGGGCCTGTAACTCAGATACCCTACCAGCTGAAGTGATGGCCAGTAGAAAAGCTGTTTTCCAGGACAAATATTGTAATTCTGCTGAAGCAGCTGGTTCAAAAGGAGGCAATGTCAATTTTTCCAGTACATAGTTAAGGTCCCAAGCTGGTACTGGTTGTTTCCTTGGAGGCCTTATGTTCTTAGCCCCTCTGAGGAACTGTCGCAGTAGAGGGTGTGAGAATAAAGGAGGATCCATGTTGAATTCTGCAGATATTGCTGAGGCATGTATCTTGATTGAGGAAAAGGAAAGTCCCTTGTTCAAAAGTTCAGTTAGGTACTGTAACATCTGAGGCAGGTTTAACTTTCTAGGATCCTGTCCTCTTTCTTCATTCCAACAGCAAAACCGCTTCCATTTTGCGGAGTAAGCTTTTCTTGTAGATGGTCTTCTAGCCTCCAAAATGACATCCTGCACTTCTTTGGAGAGTAGTGCCTGATGTGAAGTTAAGGGATTTTCCATGCAGCTAGACTGAGAGTTTTCAGCTGACTGTGAAGAGTTTTGAAATTGTTCTGCGTCAGCAGTAGAGGTGTTCGAGGCAGGGGCCACGGAGGAGTGTGTGTTAGGTTCCTCAATAGTGGGTACCAATGTTGTCTCGGCCAATCTGGAGCAATCAGAATCATCCTTGGCTTGTCTGTTCTTGCTTTCAGAAGCACCTTGGGCAGCAGAGGTAGTGGTGGGAATGCATAAACTGACCAAGTTGTCCATGTGAATGAAAGGGCGTCCACTTTCCAAGCCTTTGGGTGGAAGGTCCTTGAGCAAAACTTTTTTAATTGATGATTTTTGTGGGAGGCAAAAAGGTCTATGTCTGGCCTTCCCCATGCTTGAACAATCTCTGTGAATACGTGTGGATGTAGCTTCCATTCGTGAGGGTCTGTCATATGCCTGCTCAGAGTGTCTGCCAGTGTGTTTTCCATTCCTGGTAGGTACTGAGCCTGGAGTTCTATTTGCCTTTCCAGAGCTAGATTCCAAAGAGTCATGGTTAATCTGCACAAGGGGTATGAATGAGTCCCTCCTTGTTTGTTTATGTACCACATTACTGTGGTGTTGTCTGTTCTTATGAGCAGCTGTCCTGGATGCAGGAATTCTCTGAAAGCTGAAATTGCATTTATTACTGCCAGCATTTCTTTTTGATTGATGTGAAGGTGCTTTTCTGCTTTGTGCCATCTGCCCTGAATGCACCTGTCCTTCATGTGCGCCCCCCAGGCGTAATCTGAAGCGTCTGTGGTTATGACTTGTGTAGCTTGAGGCTTGCAGAATGGGAGGCCTTTGTTTACTTTGCATGCTTGAGCCCACCATTTGAATTCCTTTTGTAGGCAGGGAATTATTGGAATCTCCACTTCTAAGCTGTGACTGTGTTGAGACCATAGATTTTTTAGGTACCATTGAAGTTTCCTCATGTGCAGCTTTGCACATGGGATTAGAAGAATGCAAGATGCCATGAATCCCAGAGCCTGCAGGATTTTCCTTGCAGTAAGCCTGGTACTTTTTGCAAGCATTTTGAAGTAGTGAGATAGTTGCCCTTGTTTTTCTGTTGTTAGGTAAGCCATCTGAGTGTTTGTGTCCAAGTTGGCACCCAGGAAGGTAATTTTCTGAGAGGGTGTTAGTTTTGATTTCTCCTTGTTGATGGTGTATCCCAGAGAAAGCAGTAAACGTGTCACATATGCTAGATGTTTGAGAAGTACGAGTTTGCTGTCCGCTTGGATCAGGCAGTCGTCCAGATAAGGGTAAATTTGTATCCCTTGAAGTCTGCAGTATGCAATCACTGATGCCAGGCACTTGGTGAATACTCTGGGCGCAGTAGATAAGCCAAAGGGCAATGCAGAGAATTGATAGTGATTTGAACCTGCAAGAAATCTGAGGTATCTTCTGCAACTTTGTCTGATTGGGACATGCAGGTATGCCTCCTTGAGGTCCAATGTTACCAGCCAAAACCCCTTGCCCAGCATGGGAAGGAGTTGCTGTAGTGTGAGCATCTTGAATTTTGGCACTAGAAGAAATGTGTTGAGAATGGATAAGTCCAGAATGGGTCTCCAGTCGCTTCCTTTTCTTGGCACCAGAAAAGCCTTGAATAAAACCTTGTGCTTGTTGGTGCGTAGGTACCTTTTGTATAGCCCCCATGTTTAGGAGCTTTGCAATTTGTAGTTGTGCCTCTACCCTTTGATTTTGTGGTAGGTTTGGCATGCCTCTCATTTTGGAAGAGTGTGGAAATGAAATTTGTAGCCTCTGTTTATTATGTCCAGAATCCATTTGTCTGTTGTGACAATATGCCAATTGTTTGCAAATAGTGCCAGTTTCCCTCCCAAAGGTGCTGCCAGTTGAATTCTGCTTGGCATGGAAATGAGGGAGTCATTGAGTTTGCTTTCTGTACTGCTGTGCACTGTCGTCACCACTTCTTGGTGTAGGTGATTGCCATTGTCTGCCTCTATAGGATCCTTGGGTTTGTCCTCTGCCCCTTCCGCGTCTGTATCTGCCCCTTTGGGCTTTGTCAGTGGTTGGAAAGGACCAGTTTTTTGATGGCCAATTCCTGCTGAACCTTGGTGGCTGAACCTGTAAGAAAGCTTTGACAGTTTGCATAGATTTTGCCTTTTCTTCCATTTTCGTAAAATATCCTCAGCATTACCACCAAAAAGAACATCCTTATGTAACGGTGCATCTAGAATTTTTGCTTTCACTTGATCTGGAAGATTTTGTTCCCTTAGCCATGCATGTCTGCGAATGACTGCTCCAGTGGCGGCTGATCTGCTGGAGGCCTCTAGTGCATCATAACCACATTGTAAGGTGTGCTTGCCCACTTGCTCAGCACTATGCATCATATCCTGCAACTCTTTTAAATCTGGTTGTTCAGGTTGTGACATTTTTGTTTTTAATTGTGATAACAGAAATTGCTGATATTTAATCATATGAAACTGGCAGTTTAAGGCCCTCATGGCAAGGGTGGCCGAGGTGTAAACCTTCTTTCCCCACCTTTCTAATGATCTAGATTGCCTTTCCGAAGGTAGTGGATTCTTGGCCGTGGAAGCCTTAATTCCTTTAGGGCCTTGAGAAATAGTTTCAGGATCTGCATTATGGCCTTTATAGAGGAACTGATGAGAATTAGGAACTCTGTAATACCTATCCGGCTTAACTGGTGCAGGAGGCAGAGAATCAGGATTTAAACAGGCCTCCGAGTATACATCATCCAAAACCTCCAAAACAGGAGGAATAGCCAGAGGTCTATGCTGAGGTAACCAGAGGAATTCCCTGAGCCTTTTCTTGGAGTCTGAAAATCTTGGCCTTCCCAATGGAAGTGCTCTCTCAAGGAGTGTAAAGTTTCCCCAAAGGAAAAATCCTCAGGGGGGGATACAGAAGGAATGGACTGCTCTGCATCCGAATCCTCAAAAGGAGAATAAGACTGTTCTTCAGCATCAGAATGTTCTGATAAAATGGAATCTTGGTCAGAAGGAGGAGAATCCTCCTCTACTCTGGGTCTCTTGTCCGGAGGGGCCTGTGAGCCTCTGATAAGAGTGATCAGGTCTTCAGCCATTTTAAGCATGTGCTTCTTAGGCGTGGGCCCAGGTCTTGGGCCTTGTGAGGCAGGCCTAGAAAGTTGCTTGGCTGATTTTGCTTTTGTAAAGGCCTTGATGGAGAAGGAAGATGAAGGCCTAAATACACCATGAGTGGATGTAGATCTATCCACATTGGTGGGTTCATCATGAACAGGTGCTTCGGTAGTAGTTTGGGAAAGGACCGAAGAACCAGCGGTCTCAGGTACAGAAGACCCGCCAAGGAGTGTCGTCGGTAGTCAGGGACTGCAAAGGCGTCTCACTGAGAACCGCCCACGTGGAGCTTGTTTCGTGGTGTCGGTGGAGACCGCAGTTCTCGACTGACGGTCCTTTTCTTTGCGTTTTCTGGACATAGCGGTAGTCGGAGTATCCGACGACATTTTATAATCAAACGCTTTGCCAAAATAGTGTTGGGCGAACTCCGCCCGGCGCTTGATAGTGCGTTTATTGAAGGTAGCACAAAAGCGGCAGCCCGAGACGTCGTGGTCTGGGCCCAAACAAGGTATGCAAAGGGAATGGAAATCCTTATGCGGTATTTGCTTCCCACAAGAAATACAATTATTAACTTTTTCTGACATCGGTCTGAGGCAAGAAAAGGTTCCCCAACGGGGTACTTAGCTTTAATGAAGACTTCGGTTCCAAAATTTTTCGTAATTCAGGAGCTGGCCGACCGGCACTTGCGAACTGCTTCTGCTTCGGGCACCGCGCGGCAAAAAAGACTGAAGAAGATGGCGTCGGCTGTGTCTTTTATACTCTAGCCTTCCTGACGTCAGAAGAGTACGCGACAACAACCGACGCCGGACCAAGACTTTGGAATTCGGCCGACCGAGGGACCGCCTGCCGGCTGAAAACCCATATGTAACCACTGCAGCTGTAATGCACGATGAACATCTGAAGTGGCAAAGCCTGCTCTAGTTCTGGAGTATAAAGGCAGATGGTAATGCTTTGTGAAGGTATGTACAGAACTCCAAGTGGCTGCCTCCAAGATATCTTTAGTAGGCACTCCTCTGAGGAAGGCTGTAGAGGTGGCTGTGGCCCTAGTGGAGTGTGATCTGATACCAGTAGGTACGAGCTTTCCATGATAGGAATAACAAAAGCGTATGCAGTGACCAATCCACTTGGAAATGGTCTGTTTAGTTACAGGTTTCCCTTGGCCCCCCACAGCATAGGAAAGTAGGAGTTGATCTGATTTTCTGAACGGCTTGGTTCTGTCCAAGTAGTAACGTAGCTGCCTATGGATATCTAAAGAATGAAGCAGCCTCTCCCCTTTGTTTTGAGGATTAGAGTAGAAGGTAGGAAGGTGGATGGCCTGGTTTAGGGCTACCCTAGATACTACTTTAGGCATAAAGGAAGGGTTAGTACGCAGGGAAACCCTGTCCTGATGGAATATGAGGAATGGCTGCACCGCCATGAGGGCCTGTAACTCAGATACCCTACGAGCTGAAGTGATGGCCAGGAGAAAAGCTGTTTTCCAGGACAAATATTGTAATTCTGCTGAAGCAGCTGGTTCAAAGGGAGGCAATGTCAATTTTTCCAGTACATAGTTAAGGTCCCAAGCTGGTACTGGTTGTTTCCGTGGAGGCCTTATGTTCTTAGCCCCTCTGAGGAACTGTCGTAGTAGTGGGTGTGAGAATAAAGGCGGATCCATATTGAATTCTGCAGATATTGCTGAGGCATGTATCTTGATTGAGGAAAAGGAAAGTCCCTTGTTCAAAAGTTCAGTTAGGTACTGTAAAATCTGAGGCAGGTTTAATTTTCTAGGATCCTGTCCTCTTTCTTCATTCCAACAGCAAAACCGCTTCCATTTTGCGGAGTAAGCTTTTCTTGTAGATGGTCTTCTAGCCTCCAAAATGACATCCTGCACTTCTTTGGAGAGTAGTGCCTGATGTGAAGTTAAGGAATTTTCCATGCAGCTAGACTGAGAGTTTTCAGCTGACTGTGAAGAGTTTTGAAATTGTTCTGCGTCAGCAGTAGAGGTGTTAGAGGCAGGGGCCACGGAGGAGTGTGTGTTAGGCTCCTCAATAGTGGATACCAATGTTGTCTCGGCCAATCTGGAGCAATCAGTATCATCCTTGGCTTGTCTGTTCTTGCTTTCAAAAGCACCTTGGGCAGCAGAGGTAGTGGTGGGAATGCATAAACTGACCAAGTTGTCCATGTGAATGAAAGAGGCGTCCACTTTCCAAGCCTTTGGGTGTGAGGTCCTTGAGCAAAACTTTTTAATTGATGATTTTGTGGGAGGCAAAGGTCTATGTCTGGCCTTCCCCACGCTTGAACAATCTGCATGAATACCTGTGGATGTAGCTTCCATTCGTGAGGATCTGTCATATGCCTGCTCAGAGTGTCTGCCAGTGTGTTTTCCATTCCTGGTAGGTACTGAGCCTGGAGTTCTATTTGTCTTTCCAGAGCTAGATTCCAAAGAGTCATGGTTAATCTGCACAAGGGGTATGAATGAGTCCCTCCTTGTTTGTTTATGCACCACATTACTGTGGTGTTGTCTGTTCTTATGAGCAGCTGTCCTGGATGCAGGAATTCTCTGAACGCTGAAATTGCATTTATTACTGCCAGCATTTCTTTTTGATTGATGTGAAGGTGCTTTTCTGTTTTGTGCCATCTGCCCTGAATGCACCTGTCCTTCATGTGCGCCCCCCAGGCGTAATCTGAGGCGTCTGTGGTTATGACTTGTGTAGCTTGAGGCTTGCAGAATGGGAGGCCTTTGTTTACTTGGCATGCTTGGGCCCACCATATGAATTCCTTTTGTAGACAGGGAATTATTGGAATCTCCACTTCTAAGCTGTGACTGTGTTGAGACCATATATTTTTTAGGTACCATTGAAGTTTCCTCATGTGCAGCTTTGCACATGGGATTAGAAGAATGCAAGATGCCATGAATCCCAGAGCCTGCAGGATTTTCCTTGCAGTAAGCCTGGTACTTTTGCAAGCATTTTGAAGTAATGATATAGTTGCCCTTGTTTTTCTGTTGTTAGGTAAGCCATCTGGGTGTTTGTGTCCAAGTTGGCACCCAGGAAGGTAATTTTCTGAGAGGGTGTTAGTTTTGATTTCTCCTTGTTGATGGTGTATCCCAGAGAAAGCAGTAAGCGTGTCACATATGCCAGATGTTTGAGAAGTAATGAGTTTGCTGTCCGCTTGGATCAGGCAGTCGTCCAGATAAGGGTAAATTTGTATCCCTTGAAGTCTGCAGTATGCAATCACTGATGCCAGGCACTTGGTGAATACTCTGGGCAGTAGATAAGCCAAAGGGCAATGCAGAGAATTGATAGTGATTTGAACCTGCAAGAAATCTGAGGTATCTTCTGCAACTTTGTCTGATTGGGACATGCAGGTATGCCTCCTTGAGGTCCAATGTTACCAGCCAAAACCCTTGCCCAGCATGGGAAGGAGTTGCTGTAATGTGAGCATCTTGAATTTTGGCACTAGAAGAAATGTGTTGAGAATGGATAAGTCCAGAATGGGTCTCCAGTCGCTTCCTTTTCTTGGCACCAGAAAAAGCCTTGAATAAAAACCTTGTGCTTGTTGGTGTAGGTACCTTTGTATAGCCCTCATGTTTAGGAGCTTTGATTTGTAGTTGTGCCTCTACCCTTTGATTTTGTGGTAGGTTTGGCATGCCTCTCATTTTGTAAGAGTGTGGAAATGAAATTTGTAGCCTCTGTTTATTATGTCCAGAATCCATTTGTCTGTTGTGACAATATGCCAATTGTTTGCAAATAGTGCCAGTTTTCCTCCCAAAGGTGCTGCCAGTTGAATTCTGCTTGGCATGGAAATGAGGGAGTCATTGAGTCTGCTTTCTGTACTGCTGTGCACTGTCGTCACCACTTCTTGGTGTTGGTGATTGCCATTGTCTGCCTCTGTAGGATCCTTGGGGTTGTCCTCTGCCCCTTCCGTCTGTATCTGCCCGTTTGGGCTTTGTCAGTGGTTGGAAAGGACCAGTTTTTGACGGCCAATTCCTGCTGAACCTTGGTGGCTGAACCTGTAAGAAAGCTTTGACAGTTTGCATAGATTTTGCCTTTTCTTCCATTTTACGTAAAATATCCTCAGCATTACCACCAAAAAGGACATCCTTATGTAACGGTGCATCCAGAATTTTTGCTTTCACCTGATCTGGAAGATTTTGTTCCCTTAGCCATGCATGTCTGCGAATGACTGCTCCAGTGGCTGATCTGCTGGAGGCCTCTAGTGCATCATAACCACATTGTAAGGTGTGCTTGCCCACTTGCTCAGCACTATGCATCATATCCTGCAACTCTTTTAAATCTGGTTGTTCAGGTTGTGACATTTTTATTTTTAATTGTGATAACAGAAATTGCTGATATTTAATCATATGAAACTGGCAGTTTAAGGCCCTCATGGCAAGGGTGGCCGAGGTGTAAACCTTCTTACCCCAACTTTCTAGTGATCTAGATTCCCTTTCCGTAGGTAGTGGATTCTTGGCCGTGGAAGCCTTAATTCCTTTAGGGCCTTGAGAAATAGTTTCAGGGTCTGCATTATGGCCTTTATAGAGGAACTGATGAGAATTAGGAACTCTGTAGTACCTATCCGGCTTAACTGGTGCAGGAGGCAGAGAATCAGGATTTAAACAGGCCTCCGAGTATACATCATCCAAAACCTCCAAAACAGGAGGAATAGCCAGAGGTCTATGCTGAGGTAACCAGAGGAATTCCGTAAGTCTTTTCTTGGAGTCTGAAAAGTCTTGGCCTTCCCAATGGAAGTGCTCTCTCAAGGAGTGTAAAGTTTCCCCAAAGGAAAAATCCTCAGGGGGGGATACAGAAGGAATGGACTGCTCTGCATCCGAATCCTCAAAAGGTGAATAAGATTGTTCTTAAGAATCCATTTTATCAGAACATTCTGATGCTGGGTCAGAAGGAGGAGAATCCTCCTCTACTCTGGGTCTCTTGTCCGGAGGGGCCTGTGAGCCTCTGATAAGAGTGATCAGGTCTTCAGCCATTTTAAGCATGTGCTTCTTAGGCGTGGGCCCAGGTCTTGGGCCTTGTGAGGCAGGCCTAGAAAGATGCTTGGCTGATTTGGCTTTTGTAAAGGCCTTGATGGAGAATGAAGATGAAGGCCTAAATACACCATGGGTGGATGTAGATCTATCCACATTGGTGGGTTCGACATGAACAGGGGCTTCGGTTGTAGTTTGGGAAAAGACCGAAGAACCAGCGGTCTCAGGTACAGAAGACCCGCCGAGGGAGTGTCGGTAGTCAGGGACTGCAAAGGCGTCTCACTGAGAACCGCCCACGTGGAGCTTGTTTCGGCGTGGTGTCGGTGGAGACCGCAGTTCTCGACTGACTGACGGTCCTTTTCTTTGCGTTTTCTGGACATAGCGGTAGTCGGAGTATCCGGCGACATTTTATAATTAAACGCTTTGCCAAAATAGTGTTGGCGAACTCCGCCCGACGCTGATAGTGCGTTTATTGAAGGTAGCACAAAAGCGGCAGCCCGAGACGTCGTGGTCTGGGCCCAAACAAGGTATGCAGAGGGAATGGAAATCCTTATGCGGTATTTGCTTCCCACAAGAAATACAATTATTAACTTTTTCTGACATCGGTCTGAGGCAAGAAAAGATTCCCCAACGGGGTACTTAGCTTTAATGAAGACTTCGGTTCCAAATTTTTTCGTAATTCAGGAGCTGGCCGACCGGCACTTGCGAACTGCTTCTGCTTCGGGCACCGCGCGGCAAAAAAGACTGGGGAAGATGGCGTCGGCTGTGTCTTTTATACTCTAGCCTTCCTGACGTCAGAAGAGTACGCGACAACAACCGACGCCGGACCAAGACTTTGGAATTCGGCCGACCGAGGGACCGCCTGCCGGCTGAAAACCCATATGTAATTACTGCAGCTGTAATGCACGATGAACATCATTACTTCATAACATTTTTTTAAGACAAAACAAGTAAATGAAAAATACTGAATAGTAGAAGACCTTTTTCTAGTGAATAAATGTATGACTAGCAATTTTACATCTGGTTCTCATGCCTCTACAAGAAAATCTGATAAAAGAGAAATGTCTCGGAGATAATGTTCTTTTAAAGCATTCAAGTGTCTTTTCCAGCTTGGAGAGCTATAAAGATAAGACAAAACCAGACAGCACTTAGTAAAAGCAAAGGCTGCTCCATGCATCTTAGCATGGATAACTTTTCTTTTAGGTTACCAGAAGTCAAAGTGTGGCTGTCAGTTTGGAAGATTTGCTCCTATTAGAAGGGTAAAACTTCAATATTTGAAGATGTATATAGCTTTATGCGTTATTATTAAGGTAATAGTTTTTTTCGGGGCATGTTTGTTTTTTGTTTGAGGGCTTTCAATAAAATAAAAAAAATTGTAAGATGTGACAATAGGCTCAAATGGATATGACAAGAGACAACTATATAAAGATCAACCTGCCAAACAGTGTATGCATGTAACACAAAAGCTGGAACTAAACATTTAACAAAAAAGCTGTTGTACATAAAGGGTGGGAATATTTTTTTAAGACAATGATGCTTTCTGTAATGTCTTTAAATGTCAATGGTCTCACAGATAAAAAAGACTAATGAACTATATTAAAAATGTAGAGTGCAAATAGCTATGCTACAGGAGACACACTTGGAAAGAACTGAACATGCGAATCTGATAAAGAACGGTTTTCAAGATGGTTATTCAGTGGAATACCTCAGGCAAAGTAAAAGAGGAGTACTTATATTAATTGCAACAGGAGCTCCAACAGTGACAGAAGGATAAAAAAGATAATGGTAGATTTGTGGTACTAAGGGGCAACTGGCAAGGGAGGAGGACTACACTGGCATGTATTTAGATTCCACCAAAAACTGCTATAATGGAGCTTAAGAAAATTCTGGGAGAAATGATCACCTTTCAGCAAGGAATATTACTTACAGGTGGAGACTAGAATTTGATTTGCAAAAGTGAAACTGTGTCTGGGGAGCCTAAGATGGGAAAATACAAAAAAGGATGGTAGATTTTTGAAGAAATCTATGAAAATATTTGGCATGGAAGATGTGAATTCAGTACTAGGAGTTCAGAGTGAATTTACATATTATTCCCCAATATACACAAACTGGGCTAAGATAGACAATTTTTCAATAAAAACGCAAGATAATGAAAAATAAGGATGAAACACTGGCTCTTTTCCACCTATCTGCAGAAAAGACAGGAATGAGTAGTGACAATATTTCAAAAGCTATTAGAGAAGATAGAAACATTTTCTGAAATTATAGCTAGGGAGTGGGATAAAATTAAAGTGGAGTTAAAAAGGTAGATATGGTTAAGAATTAACAGGAATTATTTAGAGGCCATGACAAATGTTAAAGTAATGCAAAATCAGGGGAAACCCACAAAAGAAGAGGAGCAGCTGCAGAATGCTAAACAGAAAATAAGGGATTACCTCGATAATATGCATATTACTAAAAATATTGCTGTTATGCAACTTTTTTTTGATACTTCTAGAGCACAAAAACTTTTAGCGCAATGACTCAGGCAACAGAAAGCAGAAAGGGCTGTCGCCAAGTTTAGGGAGCCTACCACAGGGAAGGTAGCAAAAGATCCTGTAGCTGTATTAGAAATATTTCGGAAATTAAAAGAAAGTCTGTATAAAGGAAAGAAATATGGAAATCAAGAAAAGATACAAAATGTTTATGGAAGAAATAAATATGCCAGGGTTAGAGGTAGATGAGGCTCAATTACTAATGGTTAGGATAGGAGAAGATGAGATAAAAATTGTCATGTATAACCAATCTTCAGGAAGCTCACCATGAATAGATGGTATGCCCGTGGAAGTTTGGAAGCTGGTAGGGAAAAAATTGATAAAGATCTGGAAGGTTTTGTTTAAAAGTATTTTAAGAGAAATACCAGCATCTTTGAAGAAAGCGGTGGTGAAGTACAGTTGTGTACACTTACCATAAATGTAGATATTCAAGTGTATTCACTGTTGCAATCATCACACTTGGGTTATCCTGCCATGGGTAGCCCTCAGTCGGCCAGAATACCAGAGGCTTAGTATTTCGGCATCAGTTGTTGTCACTCCAGGACTGATGTCAGGTCGTCAGTGGTATAAAATCAGGCAGCTGACGCCATTACATCAGTTTTTCTTGCCCCAACTGTCAGGAGCCCCCAAATAGGGAGCTAGGTTATGGTGGAAGAACACCACCAGTAGAAAGTAAATACCAAAAATTTCCTGTAAGGAGAGAGACAAGGGAGATGGAGGGTGGGAAACCAGGACTGCAACAGTGAATACACTCAAACAGCGACATTTATAGTAAGTGTACCCAACTGTACTATGTTCTTTTATGTTTCACTATTGCAGTCATCACACTTGGGTCGATTCCCAAAGCTGAAGAAAAGGGTGGAGGCAGTCAAGATGACTGGGGGCTGGCTAGGATGCCCTGCAAGACTGCAGTGGCAAATCCAGCTCTGGATTTAGAAAAGATAGGCGGATGGTAATGCTTGGTGAAACTATGTACAGAGCTCCAGGCTGCAGTTTCCAGGATGTCCCTGGTAGGGACTCCTCTGAGAAATGCAGTAGAGGTAGATGCAGCCCTGGTGGAATGTGTTCTTAAACCCTGTGGGGTAGGTTTTCCATGGTGCTTGTAACAGAAATGAATGAAATGTGCTATCCATGTGGAAATGGTTTGCTCTGAAATGGCCTTCCCCTCTGCCCCTGCAGCAAAGCTAAGTAGCAGCTGGTCAGATTTTCTAACAGGCTTAGTCCTGTCCAAATAGAATCTAAGCTGTCGTGTACGTCCAAAAATGCAGTAATCTTTCCCCTTTATTCTGAGGATTAGGGAAAAAAGTAGGCAAATGAATGGACTGGTTTAGAGCCACACTAGACACCACCTTGGGCATAAAGGATGGATTAGTCCTGAAGTAAACCCTGTCCGCATGGAAGACAATGAAGGGTTCCACTACCATGAGGGCCTGCAGTTAAGACACTCTTCTTGCTGAAGTGATGGCTAGACGTAAAGCTGTTTTCCAAGAAAGGAATTTCAACTCTGCTGTAGCAGCTGGTTCGGGGGGGGGGGAGTTTTTCCAATCCAAAGTTAAGGTCCCAGGATGGAGTGGGAGCCCTCCTGGGGGGGGGGGGGGTCTTAAATTTTTGGCCCCTCTAAGGAATTGTTTTAGCAGGGGATGAGAGAAGAGGGGTGGCTCGGTATTATAATGTGCTGATATGGCAGAGGCATGAATCTTAATTGAAAAGAAAGTTAGGCCCTTGTGGAGCATTTCTGTTAAATAATCTAGAATATGAGGTAAGCTGGGCACCATTGTGCCCATCTCCTGAGTCTGGCTCCAGGAACAGTATCTTTTCCACTTTTATAAATAGGATTTTCTAGTACTAGGCCTCCTTGCCTCAAGAATAAAGTACAGTTTTGTACCTACCATAAATGTAGATGTTCGAGTGCTAATACAGCTGCAGTAATCACAGATGGGTTCTCTGCCGTCAGGCGGGTCCTCGGTCGGCCGAATTCCAAAGTCTAGGTCCGGCGTCGGTTGTTGTCCCTTTCTCTCCTGACGTCAGTGAGGCCGGAGTATATAAGACACAGCCGACGCCATGTTCTTCAGTCTTTCTTGCCCCAGATGTCAGGTGCCCCCAGAAGAAAGGCAATACATAAATTATATATATATATATATATACCTGCAATGCAATATAATCTAAAATCAGTAGTTGCAAGCAAATGAACCATAGAAGGATAACCCAGTCAGGTTGTATGAAGAGGGGGTTAGGTCCCATGCCTTTACCAAGTGGGGAAGGAGGGAGGGAAACCTGTACTGCAGCTGTATTAGCACTCGAACATCTACATTTATGGTAGGTACAAAACTGTACTATGTTCATCGTGCATACAGCTGCAGTAATCACAGATGGGTAGAGTCCCAAAACTACGCACAGGGTGGTAGGTACTAGGTGGAACTGGGATGAGCCACAATGCCCTGCAACACAGCAGTGGCAAAGCCTGCTCTAGTTTTGGAGTATAAAGGCAGGTGGTAGTGTTTTGTGAAGGTATGTACAGAACTCCAAGTGGCTGCCTCCAAAATATCTTTGGTAGGAACTCCTCTGAGGAAGGCTGTAGAGGTAGCTGTGGCCCTGGTGGAGTGGGATCTGATGCCTGTGGGAACAGATTTCCCATGATAGGAATAACAAAACCGTATGCAGTGGCCTATCCACTTTGAAACTGTCTGCTTGGTAACTGGCTTCCCTTGAGCCCCTACAGCATAGGACACAAAAAGTTGTTCTGATTTCCTGAAGGACTTTGTTCTGTCCAAATAATAACGTAGCTGCCTATGGATGTCTAAAGAGTGTAGCAGCCTTTCCCCTTTGTTTTGAGGATTGGGGTAAAAGGTAGGTAAGTGTATGGCTTGATTTAAAGCTACCCTGGATACCACTTTAGGCATAAATGATGGGTTGGTACAAAGGGAAACCCTGTCCTGATGGAAGATGAGAAAGGGCTGCACCGCCATGAGGGCCTGTAGTTCCGAAACCCTACGAGCTGAAGTGATGGCCAGAAGGAAGGCTGTTTTCCAGGACAAATATTGCAAATCTGTTGAGGCAGCTGGTTCAAAAGGAGGCAATGTTAATTTTTCTAGAATGTAATTAAGATCCCAGGCTGGTATTGGTTGTTTCCTTGGTGGTCTTATATTCTTAGCCCTCTGAGGAACTGTCGTAAGAGTGGGTGAGAAAATAAAGGTGGATCCGTGTTGAATTCTGCAGAAATGGCTGAGGCATGGATTTTTATGGAAGAAAATGAAAGTCCACTGTTCAGCAGCTCAGCTAGATACTGTAATACCTGAGGCAAATTCAGTTTTCTAGGGTCCTGGCCTTTTTTCTCATTCCAAGAGCAAAACCGTTTCCATTTTGCGGAGTAAGCCTTTCTAGTAGATGGTCTTCTGGCCTCCAAAATGACATCCTGCACCTCCTTGGAGAGTAGGGTCTGTTGTGGTGTTAAGGAATTTTCCATGCAGCGAGATTGAGTGTTTTCAGCTGACTGTGAAGAGTTTTGTAGCTGTGCTGAGTCAGCAGAAGAGGCATTAGAGGTAGGGACCAGGGAGGAGTATGTGTTAGGCTCCTCAGGAGCAGGTACCAGTGTTGCCTTGGCCAATCTGGAGCAATCAGTATCATCTTCGGTCTGCCTGCTCTTGCTTTCAAGAGCACCTTGGGCAGAAGAGGCAGAGGTGGGAAAGCGTAAACTGTCCATACTGTCCAACTGAATGAAAGGGCGTCCACTCTCCAGGCCTTTGGATGGAAGGACCTCGAACAAAACTTTTCCAATTGATGATTCCTGTGGGAGGCAAAAAGATCTATGTCTGGCCTCCCTCACGCTTGGATTATCTCTGTAAACACCTGAGGATGCAACTTCCATTCGTGTGGATCTGTCATATTTCTGCTTAGATTGTCTGCCAGCGTGTTTTCCAATCCTGGCAAGTACTGTGCTTGAAGTTCGATTTGCCATTCCAGAGCCAAGTTCCAAAGAGTCATGGCTAGTCTGCACAAGGGGTATGAATGTGTTCCTCCTTGTTTGTTTATGTACCACATTACTGTGGTGTTGTCTGTTCTTATCAGTAATTGTCCTGGATGCAGGAGGTCCTTGAAAGCTGTAATTGCATTTATTACTGCTAGCATTTCTTTTTGATTGATGTTAAGGTGCTTTTCCTTTTGGGACCATTTGTCCTGAATGCACCTGTCTGTCATGTGCGCCCCCCCCAGGTGTAATCTGAGGCGTCCGTTGTGATGACTTGATTTGCTTGAGGCTTGCAGAATGGGAGACCTGTGTTTGCTTGACATGCTTGGGCCCACCATAGAAATTCCTTTTGCAAACATGGAATTATTGGTATTATTGTTTCCAAACTGTGACTGTGTTGAGACTATAGGTTTTTTAGGTACCATTGAAGTTTCCTCATATGCAACTTTGCACATGGGATTAAAAGAATGCAAGATGCCATGAAGCCCAGAGCCTCCAGGATTTTCCTTGCAGTAAGCCTGATACATTTTGCTAGTATTTTGAAGTACTGAGTTAGTTGCCCCTGTTTTTCTGGCGTAAGATAGGCCATCTGGGTGTTTGTCTCCAAGTTGGCACCCAGGAAAGTTATTTTCTGAGATGGTGTTAGCCTGGATTTCTCTTTGTTGATTGTGTATCCCAGAGAATGCAGTAACCGTGTTACATAAGCCAGATGTTCCAGAAGTATGAGCTTGCTGTCCGCTTGGATCAGGCAGTCGTCCAAATAATGGTAAATTTGTATCCCTTGAAGTCTGCAGTAGGCAATCACTGATGCCAGGCATTTTGTGAATACTCTGGGCGCAGTAGATAAGCCAAAGGGCAATGCAGAGAATTGATAGTGGATTGAACCTGCAAGAAATCTGAGGTATCTTCTGCAGCTTTGTCTGATTGGGACATGCAGGTATGCCTCCTTGAGGTCCAATGTTACCAGCCAAAACTCCTTGCCCAGCATGGGAAGAAGCTGCTGTAATGTGAGCATCTTGAATTTTGGTGCAGTAAAGTGTGTTTAGGATGGATAAGTCCAAAATGGGTCTCCAGTCGGTTCCTTTCCTTGGTACCAGAAAAAGTCTGGAATAAAAACCTTGACCTTGTTCGTGAGTAGGTACCTCTTGAATAGCTCTCATGCCTATGAGCTTTGAAATTTGTAGTTGTGCCTCTGCCCTTTGATTGTGTGGCAGGTTTGGCATGCCTCTCATTTTTGGAAGTGTGTGGAATTGAAATTTGTAGCCTCTGTTTATAACGTCCAGGATCCATTTGTCTGTTGTGACAATATGCCAATTTCTTGTAAATAATGCCAGCTTTCCTCCCAAAGGTGCTGCCAGCTGAGACTTGCTTGGCATGGAAACGAGGAAGTCATTGAGTTTATTTCCTGTATTGTTGTGCACTGTCTTCGCCACCTCTTGGTGCTGGAGTTTGCCATTGTCGGCCTCTATATGATCCTTGTGATTGCCCTCTGCCCCTTGTGCGTCTGTATCTACCTCTTTGGGGCTTGTCAGTGGCTGGAAAGGACCAGTTCTTTGAAGGCCAATTTCTGCTAAAACGTGGTGGTTGGACCTGTAGAAAAGCTTTGACAGTTTGCATAGATTTGGCTTTTTCTTCCATTTTCTGTAATATCTCCTCAGCATTAGTACCAAACAGCACATCCTTTTGTAAAGGAGCATCTAGAAGTTTAGCTTTCACATGATCAGGCAAGCTTTGTTCCCTAAGCCAGGCATGTCTACGAATGACTGATCCTGTAAGCAGCAGCTCTACTTGAGGCCTCTAGGGCATCATAGCCACATTGTAAGGTGTGTTTACCCACTTGCTCTGCCCTATGCATCATATCCTGCAACTCCTTCAAATCTGGTTGTTCAGGTTGAGACATTTTATTCCTTAATTGTGATAACAGGAACTGTTGATATTTAAGCATATGAAACTGACAATTTAAGGCCCTCATGGCTAGGGTGGCCGAGGCATATACCTTTTTTTCCCCACCTTTCTAAGGATCTTGACTCTCTTTCGGCAGGAAGTGGATTCTTAGCAGTAGAGGCCTTCAATCCCTTGGGGCCTTGAGAAATGGTTTCAGGGTCAGCATTATGGCTTTTGTAGAGAAATTGGTGAGAGTTAGGAACTCTGTAGTACCTATCAGGTTTGACTGGTGCAGGAGGCAGGAATCGGGTTAAGGCAAGCCTCCGAGTAAACATCATCAAGTATGTCCAAGACAGGAGGTATTGCCAGAGGTCTGTGTTGAGGTAAAAGAAATTCCCTAAGTCTTTTCTTGGAATCAGAAAAGTCCTGGCCTTCCCAATGGAAGTGTTCCCTCAAAGTGTGCAAGGTTTCCCCAAAGGAAAAATCCTCAGGAGGAGATACAGAAGGAATGGACTGCTCTGCATCCGAATCTTCAAAAGGGGAGTAAGAGTGTTCCTCTACATCAGAATGTTCTGATAAAATGGAGCCCTGATCAGAAGAGGGAGAATCTTCCTCCACTCTGGGTCTCTTGTCTGGAGGGGGCTGAGAACCCCTGATAAGAGTAATTAAATCCTCAGCCATTTAAAGCATCTGTTTTTTAGGCATGGGGCTCCTCTTGGGATGCCTGGCTGATTTGGATTTAGTAAAGGCCTTAACAGAAAAGGAAGATGAGGGTCTAAAGACACCATGGGTGGAAGTGGACCTGTCCACATAAGGAGGCTCAACACTCACAATGGCTTCAGTGGTTGTAGTCTGGGAAAGGGCCGAGGTACCTGCGGTCTCGGTTACAGAAGACACCGCCAAAGGAGTGTCGTCGGTAGTCAGGGACTGCAAAGGTGTCTCGCTGAGGACCGGACCACGTGTAGCCGGTTTTGGCGTGGTGTCGGTGGGAACCGCGGGCCTCGCGTGTCAGTCCTTGTCCTTGCGTTTTTTGGACAAAACGGTAGTTGGAATCTCCGATGACATTTTATAATCAAAGGCTTTACCAAAAAAGTGTGGGGCGAACTCCGCCCGACGCTTAATAGTGCGTTTATTGAAAGTAGCGCAAAAGCGACAGCCCGAGACGTCGTGGTCTGGGCCTAAACAAGGTATGCAGAGGGAATGGAAATCCTTATGCGGTATTTGCTTCCCACAAGAAATACAATTATTAACTTTTTCTGACATCGGTCTGAGGCAAGAGAAGTTTCCCCAACGGGGTACTTAGCTTTAATGAAGACTTCGGTTTCCAATTTTTTCGTAATTCAGGAGCTGGCCGACCGGCACTCGGGCACCGCGCGGCAAAAAAGACTGAAGAACATGGCGTCGGCTGTGTCTTATATACTCCGGCCTCACTGACGTCAGAAGAGAAAGCGACAACAACCGACGCCGGACCTAGACTTTGGAATTCGGCCGACCGAGGACCCGCCTGACGGCAGAGAACCCATCTGTGATTACTGCAGCTGTATGCACGATGAACATCATCCAGCACCGGCTTACTGAGGGTTGCTGGAGGTGAAGTCAGGGAATTAACCAGGCTGCAAGGTTTAGGGTTTGAAGCTGACGGTGCAGAATCTGGCCCGCCTGCTGGGACAGCAGGGAAGGGGTCTGAGGCAGGTGCCAAGGTTGTAGCACTGTCAGACTATGCAAAAGGGGGTACACCAGTGCTGGCGTGGCCAGTCTGGTGCAATCAGTATTGTCCTTGGCTTGTCCTGTTTGATCTTTAGTAGAACCTTCGAGAGGAGAGGCAGAAGGGGAAAGGCATAAACTGAGAGGCTTTCCCAGGTAAAGGACAGGGCATCCACTTTCCAAGCTTGACTGTGGGGAGTTCTGGTGCAGAATTTGCTCACTTGGTAGTTCTTAGGCTCTGGTGTCCCCCATTTGTTCCTTAAGAGCTTGAATATTTTGGGCTCCAGTTTCCATTCGTGTGGGTCCATGATATTTCTGCTTAAGTCGTCTGCCAGTGAATTTAGTTTGCCTGGCAGGAATTGAGCTTTTAGGTTCACTTGGTAGCTCAAGGCTGTGTTCCACAGAGCCATGGCTAGTCTGCAGAGAGGGTAGGAATGTGTTCCCCCCTGCTTGTTTATGTACCACATAACTGTGGTGTTGTCTGTCTTTACCAACAGTTGTCCTGGAAGGATAAGGTCTCTGAAGGCTGTCGGAGCATTCTGTACAGCTAACATTTATTTTTGATTGATATTCAGGTGCATCTCTTTTGGGTTCCATTTGCCCTGAATGCACTGCCCTGCCATGTAAATCCCCCATGCATAGTCAGATGCGTCTGTTGTTAGGGTTTGGGCGACAGGCGGTAGAGTGAAAGGGAGTCCCTTGTTGTGGTAGCAGGCCTCTGCCCTTAGACAAGGAATACTAGGAGACATTGTTTCCAGGTCCTGAGAATGTTGACACTTTGTGAATACCCTGGGCGCAGTAGATAAGACAAAGGGAAGAGCATAGAACTGATGGTGCATAGAGCCTGTCCTGAAGCAAAGGTATTTCCTGCAAGATTTCCTTATGGGGATGTGCAGGTAAGCTTCTTTAAGTCTGCAGTTGCCAGCCAGGCATCCTTGGCTAGCATAGGAAGAAGCTTCTGAAGAGTTAGCATTTTGAATTTTGGAACCACCAGAATGGTGTTGAGAATAGAAAGGTCCAGGACAGGAAGCCAGGAGTTTTCTTTTCTGGGAACCAGGAACAGTCTTGAATAAAAACCTTGTCCCCTTTGTTCTGCTGGGACAGGTTGAAAAGCCCCGATACTGAGAAGAGAGGGCACTTGTTTTAGGGCCTCCACCCACTTGTTTGGGGGAAGGTCTGGCCATCCACTTGGGGTTGGAAGTGAGTGGAAGTGGAATCTGTATCCTAGGGAAACTATGTTTAAAACCCATTTGTCTTGGGTAATGAGTTCACAGTTTTTTGCATGCAGGACGAGCTTTCCTCCTAAGGGAGCAAGTAGTTGAGCAAGGCTTGGTAGAGTTAAGGATAAGTCATTGTGCCAATTTTCCATAGAGGGGTGGCTTACTACTACCTGCTTTGGAAGTGGGGATGCCCCACTGCTTAGATCTGTGCGTAGCCTGAGACTGAAGTCTTGGTGGTCTGCTGATCTTGAGTTTGGACTGAGAAGGCCTGGAAGGGACTGGAAAGGACCAGTTCTTTGAAGGCAAAAGCCTACTGAATCTAGCTGGCTGTACTTGTAAGAAATCTTTAACAGTTTGCATAGATTTAGCTTTTTCCTCCATCCTTTTGAGGACGTCTTCTGCTTTAAAAGGCACTCTTGGTGTAAGGGTGCATCCAGTAATTTAGCTTTAACATGATCTGGCAAGTTTTGTTCCTTAAGCCAAGCATGCCTCTTAAGTACAGACCCAGTGACAGCAGCCCTGCAAGATGCTCCTAAAGTATCAAAACCGCATTGCAAAGTATGTTTACTAACTTGTTCTGCAGAATGCATTAAATCTTGCAAGTCTGTGTTCAACACAGTCAGGAATCATCATTTTCTGTTTAAGTAGTCCCATAATATGCTGCTGATACTTTAAAATATGAAACTGGCAATTTAAAGCCCTAATGGTCAAAGAAGCAGAAGTATATATCTTCTTACCCCATCTGTCTAAAGCTCTAGAATCTCTACCATAAGGGGTAAGATTTTTGGCAGCAGTAGCCTTAATGCCTTTTGGTCCTTGGGAAATGTTCTCTGGATCCGCAGTAGGATTCTTGAAAAGGAATTTGTGAGAGTCAGGTACTCTGTAGTACCTGTCAGGTTTCCTGGGAGCTGAAGGCAAAGTATCTGGGATAAGGCTGTATTCCAAGAAAACATCATCTACAATCTCCAGAACATGAGGAATAGCTAGAGACCTGTGTTGAGGCAGGTTTAAAAATTTCCTGTCTCTTTTTGGACTGAGAAGAGTCCTGGCTTTCCCAGCGGAAATACTCCCTAAGAGTATGCAAGGTTTCACCAAAGGAAAAATCTTCTGGAGGGGAAGCAGAGGGAATGGAATCCTCTGCATCAGAATCATAATAAGTAGATAAGGGTAAATCCTGGTAGTCAGAAGGAAAGTGCAGTTCTGTACCTACCATAAATGTAGATGTTCGAGTGTTCACCCTGCTGCAGTCATCACACTTGGGGTTATCCTGCCGTCAGGCGGTCCCGCAGTCGGCCCGAATTCCAAAGTCTTGGTCCGGCGTCGGTTGCTGTCGCTTCTTCCCTGATGTCAGTGTGCCAGTGGTATATAAGAGGCATCCAATGCCATTTTCTTCAGTTTTTCTTGCCCCAGATGTCAGGTGCCCCCAATAGGTAGGCAAAATATATATATATATATATATATATATATATATATATATATATATACATATATATACATATGGCTATATAAAAATCAAACAAAACCCTTGGGCACAAGCAAATACACCACAGAGGTAGTATAGGATAAAGTGGTAGAGATAAGTTCAGCTAGTTCAGAGGGGATGGAGGGAGGGTAACCTGGACTGCAGCAGGGTGAACACTCGAACATCTACATTTATGGTAGGTACAAAACTGTACTATGTTCATCATGTTACCCTGCTGCAGTCATCACACTTCGGTTGAATCCCAAAGCTAAGGATGGGAGGTGGAGTCAAACAGGGTTAGAAGAAGCTAGTAGGCCCTGCAAAACTGCAGTGGCGAAACCAGCTCTAGTCTTAGAGTATAGAGGTAAGTGATAGTGTTTGGTGAAAGTGTGCACTGAACTCCAAGTAGCAGCTTCCAGAATATCCTTGGTTGGCACTCCCCTGAGAAAGGCTGCTGATGTAGCTGTAGCCCTGGTGGAGTGGGACCTAATGTTAGCAGGTACTGGTTTCCCATGATGTGTGTAGCAGAAACGTATGCAATGCCCTATCCATTTTGAAATGGTCTGTTTTGAGATAGCTTTTCCTTGTAATCCTGTAGCATAGGCTACAAAAAGCTGGTCAGTTTTTCTGAAAGCCTTAGTTTTATCCAAGTAGTAACGTAACTGCCTGTGAATGTCCAAAGAGTGCAGGAGTCTTTCTCCTTTGTTCTGGGGATTTGGGAAGAAGGTGGGCAAGTGAATGGTTTGGTTTAGGGCCACACTGGATACCACCTTTGGCATAAAGGATGGATTAGTTCGTAGAGAGACTCTGTCTTGATGAAAAATGATGAAAGGTTCCACTGCCATTAGTGCCTGTAGCTCTGAGACTCTTCTAGCTGAGGTTATTGCTAATAATAGGGCAGTTTTCCATGAACGAAATTTTAAATCAGCTGAAAAAGCCGGTTCAAAGGGCGGCAGTGTAAGCTTTTCCAGAACAAAGTTGAGATCCCAAGTAGGTGTTGGAGCTCTCCTTGGCGGTCTTAAGTTCTTAGCCCCTCTGAGGAACTGTCTTAGGAGTGGATGTGAAAATAAAGGAGGATCCGTGCTGTAATAAGCTGAAATTGCTGAGGCGTGGATCTTAATAGATGAAAAGGAAAGTCCTTTGTGTAACATCTCAGTTAAATATTGTAGAATCTGAGGGATGTTTGGATCAAGGGGGTTTAGGCCTTCAGCCATTTGTCTGAATAGGTTTTCCTGGTGCTCGGCCTCCTGGCCTCCAGAATGACATCCATAACAGCTTTGGATAAAGGTGTTGGCTGGTTATTTAGGTAATTTGCCATGCAGCCAGGTTTAAAGTCTTGAGCTGGCTGTGTAGAATTTGATGGTCTCGCTGTGTGAGCAGGTGAGGAATATGTGGCAAAATCCATGGTGGGCCGTGGGCCATGTTCCTTAAAATTGGAGTTGGTGGTTGCAGGGGCTTGCAAACAGATCTATGTCTGGGCGTCCCCATTTTTGAACTATCATTGCAAATACTTGTGGATCTACTTTCCATTCGTGTGGATCCATGATGTTTCTGCTTAGGTCGTCTGCCAATGTGTTTTTCTTTCCTGGCAGGAATTGTGCTTGTAATTGAACCTGGTAAGACAGTGCAGTGTTCCCACAAGGTCATTGCTTGCCTGCATAGAGGGTAGGAATGTGTGCCCCCTTGCTTGTTTATGTACCACATAACTGTGGTATTGTCCATCTTTATTAGTAGTTGTCCTGGGTGTAGAAGGTCCTTGAAAGCTGTTAGGGCATTCTGCACTGCTAGCATTTCTTTTTGATTGATATGCAGGTGTCTCTGATCTGTAGTCCATTTGCCCTGAATGCACTGCCCTGCCATGTGTGCTCCCCAGGCATAGTCCAATGCATCTGTTGTCATAGTTTGCCTGGCTGTGGGTAAGGTGAAAGGCTGACCCTTGTTGAGGTGACATGCCTGTGCCCACCATAGAAACTCCTGTTGAAGGCAGGGAATGAGTAGCATCACTGTTTCCAAGCTGTGGCTGTGCTGAGTCCATACACTTTTCAGGTACCATTGTAATTTCCTCATATGCAGTTTTGCAAATGGTATTAGTAGTATGCAAGATGCCATGAATCCCAAGGCCTGCAGAATTTTTCTTGCAGGGAGTTGGGTCTTTGTTGCCATTATTTTGAAATATTGAAACAGCTGTCGTTGCTTGTCTGGCGTGAGATAAGCCATCTGGGCCGTTGTATTCAAGCTGGCACCCAGGAATATTATGTTTTGTGAGGGTACTAGTTTTGATTTCTTTTAGTTTACTGTGTACCCTAGGCAACTTAGAATGTGTTTGACAAATGCCAGATGCTTTAAAAGAATGTCCTTGCTTTCTGCTTGAATAAGGCAGTCCTCCAGGTATGGGTATATTTGAATTCCTCTTTGTCTGCAGTATGCAATTACTGGTGCCAGGCATTTTGTGAAGACCCTGGGCGCAGTAGATAAGCCAAAGGGCAGTGCAGAGAATTGATAATGCGTTGAACCTGCAATGAAGCGGAGGTATCTTCTGCAATTCTGTCTGATAGTGACATGCAGGTATGCCTCCTTGAGGTCCAAAGTGACTAGCCAAGCATTCTTGCCCAGCATGGGAAGAAGCTGCTTTAGTGTTCGCATCTTGAATTTTGGTACTTGCAGATAGGTGTTCCGAATTCAAAGATCCAGAATGGGTCTCCATGCTTTGTCCTTTCTTGGGACTAGGAAGAGTCTTGAGTAAAATCCTTGTCCTTGCTCCTGTGCAGGTACCTGCTGAATGGCTCTCATGTTCATGAGAGTTGTAATTTGTTGTTGTGCTTCTGCCCATTGATTTGGTGGCAGGTTTGGCATTCCTTTGATCCTTGGTAAGGTATGAAAGTGGAATCTGTATCCTCGAGAGACGATGTTTAGAACCCATTTGTCTTTTGTGATGTGCCAGTTGTCTGCAAAAAATGCTAGTTTTCCTCCCAAGGGAGTTGCCAGGAGAGATTTGCTTGGTAGTTTGAGGATAGAGTCATTGTGTTTGTCTTCTGCTAGCCTGGGGCCTGTCTTCTCCTCCTTTCTGGATAGCAGAACCCCATTGGCGAGGTTTGTAATAGCCCTGTGACTGGCCTCTGCCCCTTGGGCGTCTGTATTTGCCCCTCTGTGATCTGTCTGAAGCTGGAAAGGACCAGTTTTTTGTTGGCCAATTTCTGCTGAAACGAGGGGGTTGTACCTGCAAAAAATCCTTGACCATTTGCATAGACTTTGCCTTATCCTCCATTTTCTTTAAAACCTCTTCTGCTTTGACACCAAATAATACATCCTGTTGTAAAGGTGCATCCAATAATTTTGCTTTAACATGGTCAGGGAGGGTTCGTTCTTTTAACCAAGCATGTCTACGTATGACAGAGCCAGTAACAGCTGCTCTACAAGAAGCTTCCAATGAATCAAATCCGCATTGTAAAGTATGTTTGCCCACCTGTTCAGCTGCATGCAACAGATCCTGCATTTCCTTGAATTCAGGCTGTTCTGAATATGTGCTCATTTTTTGTTTTAACGGAGACATCAGGAATTGTTGATATTTCAACATGTGAAACTAGCAATTTAATGCTCTCATAGCCAGAGTTGCTGAGGTGTATATTTTCTTTCCCCATCTATCTAGGGCTCTGGAATCCCTTTCAGAGGGCACAGGATTTTTAGCCATAGAAGCTTTTGCTCCCTTAGGACCCTGGGAAATTGTTTCTGGGTCAGCTACAGGGCTTTTATAAAGGAATTTGTGCGAGTCAAGTACTCTGTAGTATCTGTCTGGTTTGGCTGGAGCAAGAGGTAAAGAGTCTGGATTTAAACTAGACTCCAAGTAAACATCATCCACAATATCTAAAACAGGAGGGATAGCAAGAGGTCTGTGCTGGGGTAGTAAAAGGAACTCTCGCAGCCTTTTCTTAGAATCTGAGTAATCCTGGCTTTCCCAGTGGAAATGTTCCCTCATGGTATGTAAAGTTTCCCCAAAGGAGTAAGTCTTCAGGGGGAGATGCTGAGGGAATGGAATCTTCAGCATCAGAATCCTCATAAGGTGGAAAAGTGTAATCCTGTTCCTCAGAAGAATCTGAGGAGAGAGAAACCTGGTCAGAGGATGCATAATCCTCCTCTTGTCTTGGTCTTTTATCAGGAGGGGGATGGGAACCCCTGATAAGGGTAATCAAATCTTCAGCCATCTTAAGCATCAGTTTCTTAGGCATGGGGCCTTGAACTGTAGACTGATGTACAGTTTTCTTTGGTTTTAAATGAGTTTTAAGTTTAGCATAAGATTTAATGGTGAGTGTAGTCAGTCTGAAGACACCTTCTGCAACCGAAGGTGTTTCCGTTGCACCGGTGTCTAGTTCTGCTCCGGGGTCGGTAGATGGCTGTGTTGGCCTAGTAGACTCCGCTTGGGAATCCGCAGCTGTCTGGGGTT
This sequence comes from Protopterus annectens, assembly GCF_019279795.1. NCBI lineage: Eukaryota > Metazoa > Chordata > Ceratodontiformes > Protopteridae > Protopterus > Protopterus annectens. The sequence continues at coordinate 834,828,127 of NC_056751.1, forward strand.
CCAGTTCTGAGGTCGTCAGGGGCTGCATAGGCGCCTCACTGAAAACCGGAGAACCGGCGACAGGCCCAACTGAGGCCTCGGTGTCTGGCTTATTCCTAGGCTGCCTGTCCTTATCCTTTCGTTTTTTTATGAATGGCGGTCGTCGGCTGCTCCGATGGCATGATATAATTAAATTTCCTACCAAAGTAATGCCGTGCGAAATCAAAACGGCGTTTGATAGTTCGTTTATTAAACCTAGTGCAAAACCGACAACCTGTGACGTCGTGGTCTGGGCCTAGGCAAGGAATACAATAGGAATGGAAGTCCTTATGAGGTATTTGCTTCCCACAAGAAATGCAATTGTTAACTTTTTCTGACATCGGACTGAGGCAAGAAAATGTTCCCCAACGGGGTACTTAGCTTTAATGAAGACTTCGGACTGAAATTCAAATTGAAAATCTCAGGTGTCGGCCGACCGGCACTTGCAAACTGCTTCTGCTTCGGGCACCGCGCGGCAAGAAACACTGGAGAAAATGGCGTTGGATGCCTCTTGTATATCCCTGGTGCACTGACATCAGGGAAGAAGCGACAGCAACCGACGCCGGACCAAGACTTTGGAATTCGGGCCAACTGCGGGACCACCTGACAGCAGGATAACCCCAAGTATGATGACTGCAGCAGGGTAACATGATGAACATCAGAGATATCAGATTCCCGATCAGAAGAATAAGAAAGAAAATCAGTTCTAGGTCTCTTAGAGGGGGAACGCTGGCTTCCCCTAATTAAGGTAATAAGGTCTTCAGCCATTCTAATCATTTGTTTTGGAGGCATATGGGCCTGAGAATGCACTTTGGTCATTGGTTTTCTAGGCTTAGTGTGAGCTTTAGGCCTGAAGAATTCGGTATTCTTAGCTTGAAACAAAGTAGTCAGTTTGATATGAAAATCAGTAGGCCTGAATACACCCTCAGAAGCCGGTGCCTGCACAGCGGCTCCGGAACCATCCAAGGTAGAGACATCCACAGGTTCCATAGTGGAAGAAGCATCTCGCAGCATACCGGACTCAGAATGTGTCTCAGTAGAGGCCTGCGAATCTGTAGTAGCAGGTATCAGGGGCTGCAAAAGCGCCTGACTACCGGCGGACTGGCGACTAGCTTATCGGAAGCATCGTCGGCAGTTTTGGACCTATGCGGTCTGTCTCTCTCTTTATCCTTAAATTTTTTCGGAAGATCAGTATTCGGATGGCTTAACGAAGCCATTTCGGAGTACGGAGATCGGGAACTAAAGTATTTAGCTACAAAAATAGCCTGATGATGATGAATAGTTCGGGCGTTGAACAAGGCACACAATCAACAGCAAGGGACGGCGTGGTTTGGGCCTAAACAGGTGACGCAGTAAGAATAAAATTTTCTATGAGGTACTTGCTTTCCACAGGGAAGACAATTGTTAATTTTTTCTGACATCAGTTAGAGCAAGAAAAAAGGATCCCCAATGGGGTACTTATTTTTTTGAAGACTTCAGGTCTGAAACTCGAAAACTAAAATTTCAGGAGTCGGGCGATCGGCACTTGCGAACTGCTTCTGCTTTGGGCACCGCATGGCAAGAAAGACTGATGCAATGGCGTGGGTGCATGTTTTATACCCCTGACGACCTGATGTCATGGAAGAAGCGACAGCATCCGACGCAGAAATCCTAAGACTCTGGTATTCAGGCCGGCTGAGGGCTACCTGCAGGCAGATAACCCAAATGTGATGACTGCAACAGTGAAACATGAAGAACATCTACTGCTTGAGCAAGAAGTAGGCTGGGAATGGAGGAACCTGAAATACTCAAAAGCCTGCATGAAGTACACATGCTGTTATGCAAGTAAGTCCGTTCAGTTAAAAGAAGACACCCGTCAGAATGGTACAAGGCCTTCATCTTACAAAAACAGTTTGGAACAGAATGCGACTATGACAGCATGACATGAATATACCTATGATGAAAATCTTCAAGAGGAAAGAGACCATGACCCCAAGAAAATCATATTAAGGAAGATTTTGTACAAGGCTCATCTAAGACTGTAAATTATGTTACTTAAATATTTTAACATATGAACCTGACAATTTAGAATTCTATTACATTAGTAGAATAGCAGAAATATACATTTTCTTCCCAAACCAGTCAAATGATTTTCTATCCTTGTCAGAAGTTAAAGGGTTAGTATTTCAGATTTTTCATTGCAACTGGATTGAGTACTGAAATATCTGCCACATCAAACTTGGAATGAGGAAACAAATTAATACTTATTAAGACTGAAAAAGTTTATAAAATCTGCTTACATTTTTGGGGCTGCATACTGACTATGAAGCATACTGCAACAGGCAATATCAAAAACATTCTCCCTGGCTGGCAAAAAGGAGAAGAATAGAAGTAGGTTGTGGCAAATCCACTTATATTACTTCCTTAGAGAAAAGATTATCAGCTTGCGCCCACCGAAATACACTGTTCATCCTAAAGACAGTTACAGAAAAAGAAATTTTCTCTACAGGAGATTCTGAGGAACCACCTTTCACTGAATCAGTCTGGGATACATACAGGAAAAAAAAAAGATGCCTTATCTCTCTAATGTTCATCTGGCAAGGAATCCTCAGAAACGGAAGAATCTGAGATTTTTTCTTTTACAAAAATTCAACTCGCGTTCAAAAGGTTTTAACATAGTAAAGTTATGTACACTTACCATAAATGTAGATGTTCGAGTGTATTCACTGTTGCAGTCATTACATTTGGATAATCTGCTGGCAGGTTGCCCTCAGTCGGCTTGAATAACAAAGTCTTGGGTCCTGTGTCGGTTGCTGTCCCTTCTTCCATGACGTCAGGTGTATAAAACATGCAGCCGATGCCATTACATCAGTTTTTCTTGCCCCAGATGTCAGGTGCCCCCCAAATGGGGAGCCAAACATATAAGTAATAAAAAACACAAAAATATACCTCCAAACAAAAGCAAATACACCAAAAAGGCTTTTAAGCATAGTAAAGGAAAGAAGAGGTATATTAAGAGAAAAAACAGGGGGTTGGTGGGAGGGTAAAGTACAGTTTTGTACCTACCATAAATGTAGATGTTCGAGGATCCACATTGCTGCAGTCCTAACTATTGGGTAGTCCGCTGTCCAGTCGGCCCGAATACCAAAGTATATGGCTGACGTCGGTCAGGGCGCATTAGACTGACGTCAGTACGTCAGGGTACTAATGCGCATGACCGACGTCATATCCTCAGTCTTTTCTTGCCCCAGATGTCAGAAGACCCTGAAAAGATAAGGCCAAAACCAAAAACTCCAAACATACCTGCACCAAAAATATGTACAATATATACAAAATTACCAGAATATAACCTCACCTACACAACCACCCCTAAACACAGAGGGGAAGGAGGGAGGAAATTGGACTGCAGCAATGTGGATCCTCGAACATCTACATTTATGGTAGGTACAAAACTGTACTATGTTCTTCATTCCACATTGCTGCAGTCCTAACTATTGGGTAGAATCCCAAAGCAGAGGTAAGGGAGGCTGGCAAATCATAAGGAAGCAGGAACTGACAACATGCCTTGCAAAATAGCTGTGGCAAAACCAGCCCTAGACTTAGAGTAGAGAGGAAGGTGATAATGCTTAGAGAAAGTATGCACTGAACTCCAAGTAGCTGCCTCCAAAATATCCTTAGTTGCCACCCCTTAGAAATGCTGTTGAAGTGGCAGTAGCCCTAGTGGAATGAGGCCTAATCCCAACTGGAATCTCCTTGCCATGATGGGAATAACAAAATGCAATGCAAAACCCAATCCACCTAGAAATAGTTTGTTTTGACACAGGCTTGCCCTGCGAACTCAAAGCAAAAGAAACAAACAACTGCTGAGACTGCCTAAAATCCTTAGTCCTGCTCAAATAATAACGCAATTGCCTGTGTACATCTAAAGTGTGCAAAATCTTTTCCCCTTTATTTTGGGGATCTGCATAAAAAGTAGGCAAATGAATAGTTTGGTTTAAAGCCACACTAGAAACCACCTTAGGCATAAAGGAAGGATTAGTACGTAAAGATACCCTATCCTTATGAAAAATCAAAAAGGCTCTACCGCCATAAGGGCCTGCAACTCAGAAACCCTTCTTGCAGAAGTAATGGCCAACAAAAGCAGTCTTCCATGACAAGTATTTCAATTCAGCAGTAGCGCAGGCTCAAAAGGTTGTAGAGTAAGTTTCTCCAACACAAAATTGAGATCCCAAGCAGGAGTAGGAGCTCTCGTGGGGTCTTATATTCTTTGCCCCTCTAAGAAATTGCTTGAACAAAGGATGAAAACAATGGTGGGTCACAATCATAGTGAGCTGAAATTGCTGCAGCATGAATCTTAATGGAAGAGAAAGACAAACCTTTGTCCAATAACTCAGTAAGATATTGAAGAGCCACACTCAAATTAGGCTCAGAAATCTCCAAATTGTTTGCTGCACTCCAAAATAAAAATCTCTTCCATTTTTCTGCATACACTTTCCTTGTACTAGGTCTTCTGGCTTCCATAATCACATTTAAAACTTGTTGAGGAAGTTGAGACCTGCTGTCTTTCAAAACAGAATATGCCAGGCTGTTAGATGAAGAGAGTGAAGCTTGACATTGAGCAGGTGACCGTCCCTCTGAGACAACAGGTGTGGAATCAAGGGTAAAGGCCATGGAGGCTTCCTTACCAGACTCCTCAGTAATGGGTACCAGTGCTGCGAGGCCAATCTGGAGCTATTAAAATCATCCTTGGCTTGTCTTGTCTGACCTTTAGAAGCACCTTTGGGAGAAGAGGCAGAGGTGGAAAAGCATACACATGAAGATTTTTCCAACTGAAAGAAAGAGCATCCACTTTCCAAGCTGTGTGATGAAACCTCTTTGTGCAAAACTTTGGCAGCTGGTGGTTTAGTGGAGAAGCGAACAGATCTATGTCTGGAGTTCCCCATGACACTGTCAATTTTTGAAATACATGACGATCCAGTTTCCACTCGTGGGGATCCATGATTTGTCTGCTTAACACATCTGCTAAGGAGTTCTGTGCTCGCGGCAGAAACCTTGCCTGAAGAGTTAGTTGCAAGCTGAGCGCAGTCTCCCATAAAATCATTGCTTGCCTGCACAATGGGTAAGAATGTGTTACCCCTTGTTTGTTGATGTACCACATGACAGTTGTGTTGTCTGTTAGAATCAACACCTGCCCTGGAAGAAGTAACTCCTTGAAAGCCATTAATGCAAACTGGACTGCTAACATCTCTTTCATGTTGATATGTAGATGCTGTAGTCTGGCAGGCCACTTGTCTTGTATCCACTTTCCATTTAGATGAGCTCCCAAGCAATGTCTGAGGCATCTGTCGTTAGAATCTGACTCGCCTCTGGCGGGTCACAGAGAGTCCCTTGTTTAGGTGACATTCCTGAGCCCACCACAAAAATTCTTTTTGAATGCAAGGTATTATTTGAATGACAGTGTCCAAATCCTGGCAGTGCTGTGTCCATACATTTTGAGATACCATTGCAGCTTCCTCATATGCAGTTTGACATTGGGAAGCACCAGAATACAAGATGCCATGAACCCTAAGGCTTGAAGGACTGTCCTTGCAGTCAGCCCGGACTGAAGAGATAGTTGATGGAAGTAACTGGAAAGATTCTTTTGTTTGTCCGGGGTTAAAAGGCCATCTGGGCTGCTGTATTCAGTCTCACACCCAGAAAGCACATGTCTTGAGAGGGTACTAGACTGGACTTTATTTCGCTCACAGAATACCCTAGGCATCTTAGCACTGCTATGACATATTCCAAATGCTGTAGAAGGTCTTCCTTTTCTTGAGCCAGAATCAGGCAGTCGCCCAAGTAAGGATAGATTTGAATTCGTTTAGCCTGAAGTAAGCTATCACTGGAGCCAGAACCTTTGTGAATACTCTGGGCAGTAGATAAGCCAAAGGGCAATGCAGAGAACTGATAATGAGAATTTCCAGCTCGAAACGCAGATACTTCCTGCAACTTAGTCTTATAGGCACATGAAGGTAAGCTTCCTTGAGATCTAAAGTTACCATCCAGTGATCTTTGCCCAGCAGAGGTAAAAGCTGTTGTAACGTCAACATTTTGAACTTGGGAATGTCCAGATAAGTGTTGAGGATAGATAAATCCAAAATTGGTCTCCACGTGTTCCCCTTCTTCGGTACTAGGAACAGGCGAGAATAAAATCCTAGGCCCCTTTCTGGCACAGGAACTGACTGAATGGCCCCTATTTGGAGCAACAGAGAAATTTGCTTGTGAGCCTCTGTTCTTTGTAGAGGAGGAATGTCTGGCATGCCTTTGAAAGGAGGCAAGGTATGGAAATAAAACCTGTAACCGTGGTGAATGATATCCAGAACCCATCTGTCTTGGGTAATTAAATCCCAATTTTCTTTGAAAAGAGACAGCCTTCCTCCCAAAGGTGCTGCCAGGCGAGAATGTACTGGCAGCTGAAAAGGCAGGTCATTGGGTCTGCTTACGAAGGACTGACCCCTGCCCTCACCAGAAGTCTGAGCAGGGGAACTCCCTGTCCTAGGCCTAAAAGAACCTTGAGCTCTGCCCCTACCACGCCTAGACCTACCCCTAGACTGGGAATCATAAGCAGGATAAGTCCATCCCTTAGTAGGCCAATTTCTACTAAACTTGGAGGCTGCACCTGCAACCAATCGTTAACAGTTTGCATAGACTTAGCCTTGTCCTCCATTTTCTTTAAAACTGCTTCCACAGGCGAACCAAACAACACATCAGACTGTAAAGGAGCATCCAAAATCCTTGTTTTAACATGCTCAGCTAAATTCTGATCTCTCAACCAGGCGTGCCTACGAAGAACAGAACCAGTGGCAGCCACCCTCGAGGAGGCCTGCACAGCATCAAAACCACACTGCAAGGAATGTTTACCCAGCTGTTCAGACACATGAACTAAATCCTGCAACTCTTTACACTCAATACCTTCTGCCAGAGCATCCACCTTAGATTTCAATTGTGAAAGGAGATAATTTTGATATTTTAACATGTGAAACTGACAATTCAACGCCCTCATGGCTAAAGTGGAAGAAGTATACACTTTCTTTCCCCATCTATCCAAAGCCCTTGCCTCTTTATCAGGAGGAACAGGATTTTTAACAACAGAGGCCTTCACACCTTTAGGCCCCTGAGAGACAGTTTCGGGTCTGCCCTAGGACTCTTAAAAGATACTTATGAGCTTCAGGCACCCTATAGTACCTATCCGGTTTAACTGGGGCAGGAGGCAAAGAATCAGGATTCAGGGAAGCCTCTGCAAAACATCTTCCACCACATTCAGAACAGGAGGTATAGCTAAAGGCCTATGCTGGGGTAAAACAAGAATTCCCTAAGCCTCTTCCTGGAATCAGAGAAATCTTGACCTTCCCATTTAAAATGCTCCCTCATGGAATGCAGAGTCTCTGAAAATGAAAAATCCTCAGGAGGAGAAGCTGAAGGAGTAGAATCATCCACATCAGAATCAGAATAAGGAGGATACTCCTGCAAGTCTTCAACCGTCAAGACTCAGAAGCCTCCGAACATTGCTCAAAACTCTAAAACTCAGGTTCCCCCCGAGCCCTCTTATCAGGAGGGCATAGAACCTCTAATCATAGTAATCAAATCCTCTGCCATTTTAAGCATATGTTTCTTAGGCAAAGACCCTGAAGCACTAGGAGAAACCCCCACTGAAGCTAAACTTGGCCTGCCTCTCAAAGAAGCCTTGGAAACAGGAGGGGAGGCTCTAACCACCTTAGGAAGAGAGGGAAGAACAGCCACCTGAGAAGCCCCCTCAGCCTGGCCTACTTCCTGAGAGGATACATCCTGTAACAGTAAAGTCTCTCCCTGAGACTCCAAAGAAACTCCTGGCAGAACCTCCGGCTCCACTGAGCCTTCTAAAGAACGGACGTCTGGGACTGGCGGTTCTTCCACTCTAGGCTTTGCTGCTTTGTGCTTGCGCTTTTTGGTCGAGGCGCCGGAGCATCCGGCGGCATTTTATAATTACAACGCTTCCCAAAACTAACCTGGCACAGTCTAACCTTCTCTTAATAGTGCGTTTGTTAAATCTAGCACAAGAGCGGCATCCAACAACGTCGTGCTCAGGCCCTAAACAAGGTATACACAAAGTATGGTAATCCCTATGAGGTATCTGTTTCCCACAAGAAATACAGTTATTCACTTTTTCTGACATCCGGTTAAATACTGAGGCAAGAAAAACAAAATATTCCCCAACGGGGTACTTAGCCAACTTTGATTCGGTCTGAAACTCTGACTTCAGAAACTTTCAGAACGCCAACCTGCACTCGCAAAATTGCTTCTGCATCGGACCATGCGGCAAAAAAGACTGAGGATATGACGTCGGTCATGCGCATTAGTACCCTGACGTACTGACGTCAGTCTAATGCGCCCTGACCGACGTCAGCCATATACTTTGGTATTCGGGCCGACTGGACAGCGGACTACCCAATAGTTAGGACTGCAGCAATGTGGAATGAAGAACATCTAGGACTGCAACAGTGAATACACTCGAACATCTATATTTATTACACAACTGTATTATGTTCTTCGTGTTTCACTGTTGCAGTCATTACATTTGGGTAGATTCCCAAAGCTATGGTTGGGAGGATGGATTTATACAGCATTAGGACCAGCTATAAAGCCCTGCAGGACAGCAGAGGCAAAGCCAGCTCTGGATTTAGAGACGAAAGGTAAATGGTAATGTTTGGTGAACGTATGAACTGAGCTCCAGGTAGCTGCTTCTAGAATGTCTCTGGTAGGAACACCTCTGAGAAAGGCTGTAGAAGTAGATACAGCCCTGGTGGAATGAGATCTGATCCCCTGGGGGATAATTTTACCATGGTGCATATAGCAGAAACAAATACAATGGCTTATCCATTTGGAAATAGTCTGCTTTGAAATAGCCTTTCCCTCTGCCCTTGCAGCAAATGCCACCAGTAGTTGTTCAGATTTTCTTTGAGATTTTGTCCTGTTTAAGTAAAATCTAAGTGGTCTGTGCACATCCAATGAATGCAGAATCCGTTCCCCCCTTGTTCTGTGGATTGGGAAAGAAAGTTGGCAAATGAATGGTCTGATTAAGAGCCACACTGGATGCCACCTTAGACATGAAGGATGGACTGGTCCTGAGAGACGCCCTGTCCGCATGAAAACTAATGAAAGGCTCCACTGCCATAAGAGCCTGTAATTCGGAAATCCTTCTAGCTGAAGTGACTGCTAAAAGGAAAGCTGTTTTCTAGGAGAGAAATGTTTCTGCAGTAGCAGCTGACTCGAAAGGAGGAAGAGTAAGTTTTTCCAATCCAAAAATGAGGTCCCAGGCAGGGGTTGGAGCTCTCCTGGGTGGTCTTAAGTTTATGGCCCCTCTGAGATACTGCTTTAGCAGAGGATGAGAGAAGAGGGGAGGTTCTGTGTTGTAATGAGCTGAAATGGTTGAGGCATGGATTTTTATGGAAGAAAAGGACAGGCCTTTGTGAAGCATCTCAGTTAAATATTGTAAAATCTGAGCAATATTGGGCACTGTTGTGCTTATCCCTTGTGACTGATTCCAGGCACAGAATCTTTTCCATTTGTCAGCATCAAATTTTCTAGTACTAGGCCTTCTTGCCTCCAAAATGACATCCATCACAGGTTTGCTGAGGGATGCCAAGGGTGACTTTAGGTGATTAGCCACACTGCAAGATTCAAGTTTGGAGCTAAGTGTGCAGAATTTGGTTGTTCTGCTGAGACAGTAAGTAGGATGTCCGAGGCAGGTGCCACGGTGGAAGATGTGACACATTGCGCAGGAGTGGGTACCAGTGTTGGCTAGGCCAGTCTGGAGCAATCACAATAATTTTTGGTTTGTCCCGTTTGACTTTTAGTACAACTTTGGAAAGCAGAGGCAGAGGGGGAAAGGCATAGACTGATAGGTTTTCCTAGCTGAATGATAGAGCATCCACTTTCCAGGCTTTTTTGTGATGAGTTCTTGTGCAGAATTTGTCCAACTGATAGAACTAAGTCTGGACTCCCCCATTTATATGCCAACATGTTGAAAATTTGTGGCTCCAGTTTCCATTCGTGTGGGTCCAAGAGATTTCTGCTTAGTTTGTCTGCGTATGTATTCAGCTTTCCTGGCAGGAATTGAGCTTGTAGTTGAATTTGATAGGTCAAGGCTGTGTTCCACAATGCCATGGCTAGTCTGCAAAGGGGGTAGGAGTGTGTACCCCCCTGCTTGTTTATGTACCACATAACTGTGGTGTTGTCTGTCTTTATTATTAATTGTCCTGGATAAAGGTAGTCCTTGAAGGCTGTCAGTGCATTCTGTACAGCTAGCATCTCTTTTTGATTGATATGAAGGTGCATTTGATTTGGGCTCCATTTGCCCTGAATGCACTTCCCTCCCAGATGAGCCCCCAAGCAGAGTCTGATGTGTCTGTAGTTAGAGTTTGGGCGGCAGGGGGTGGAGTGAATGGAAGTCCTTTGTTTTGGTGGTAGGCATCTGTCCACCAGAGGAACTCTAGTTGCAGGCAAGGTATGATAGGAATCATTATTTCCAGGCTGTGACAATGTTGACTCCATAAACTCTAAGTACCACTGAAGTTTCTTCATATGCAGTCTTGCATATGGAATTAGAAGAATGCAGGAGGCCATGAAGCCCAAGGCTTGCAGAATTTGTCTTGCAGATAGCAAGGTTTTTGTGGCTCTGTTTGAAGTAAGTCACCAAATGAATTTGCTTTTCTGGCGTAAAGTAAGCCATCTGGGCAGCTGTATTCAAGCTTGCACCCTGGAATGTAATTTTTTGAGAGGGTACCAGTTGTGATTTATTCTCGTTTAAGGTGTACCCTAGACAAGTTAAAACCTTTTTTACAAATGCCAGATGTTTTTGAAGAATGTCCCTGTTTTCTGCCTGAATTAGACAATCGTCCAGGTATGGATATATTTGAATATTTCTTTGCCTGCAAAATGCAATTACTAGAGCCAGGCACTTTGTGAAGACCCTGGGCACAGTAGATGAGCCAAAGGGCAGTGCAGAGAACTGGTAATGCTAATAGCCTGCTTTGAAGCGGAGGTATCTTCTGCAAAATTCCCTGATTGGGATATGCAGGTAAGCCTCTTAAGTCTAGAGTTACCAACCGGGCATCTTTGCCTAGCATGGGAAGTAACTGTTGAAGAGTCAGCATCTTGAAGTTTGGAATGTCCAGAAATGTGTTTAGAGTAGATAAGTCCAGAATTGGACGCCATGATTTGTCTTTTCTGGGTACCAGGAAAAGTCTTGAATAAAAACTTTGTCCCTTTTCCTCTTCTGGGACTGGCTGAATAGCTCCCATGTTCATGAGAGACAGTACTTGTTTCTGGGCCTCGGCCCACTGATTTGGGGGTAGGTCTGGCCATCCGTTTGGGATTGGCAATGTGTGGAAATGAAATCTGTATCCCTGGGATACTATATTTAAAACCCATTTGTCCTGGATTATAAGTTGCAAGTTTTTTACATGAAGTGCCAGTTTTCCCCCCAAAGGGGCGGCTGAAAGTTAAGTGCTTGGTAAGTGTAGAGGGAAGTCATTGAGACTGCTTACCATAGGGAGGTGCCTTGTTGTTTCCAGATTTGGAGAGGAGGCACCCCATTGTTTTGTTCTAAAAGTCCCTTGTGACTGAAACCTGGAGCCTTTGGAATGTCTGGGTTTGACTTGAGTGGCTCTCGGAGGAACTGGAAAGGACCAGTTCTTAGTAGGCCACTGCCTACTAAATCTTGGAGGTTGTACTTGTAAGAAATCTTTCACAGTTTGCATAGATTTAGCTTTATCTTCCATCTTTTTTAAAACTTCTTCAGTCTTATTACCAAAGAGACTGTCCTGTTGTAAAGGAGCATCCAATAATTTTGCTTTAACAAGATCAGGCAGAGTTTGCTCTTTGAGCCAAGCATGCTTTCTTAGTACAGAGCCAGTTACAGCGGCCCTGCAAGAGGCCTCCAAAGAATCAAAACCACATTGCAAAGTATGTTTTCCAACTTGTTCAGCTGAATGCAATAACATCTGTAAATCTTTATTTACCACACAGTCTGAAATTAACATAATTTTCTGTTTAAGCAGTCCCATGATATGCTGCTGGTATTAAGCATATGAAATTTGACAGTTTAAAGCCCTGATTGCCAAGGTTGCAGAAGTGTAAACCTTCTTGCCCCATCTATCCAGTGCCTTGGAATCTCTATCAGAAGGGGTAGGATTTTTTTAGCAGTAGAGGCCTTAATGCCCTTGGGACCCTGAGAAATGGTTTCAGGATCTGCAATAAGATTTTTGAAAAGGAATTTGTGGGAGTCAGGAACCCTGTAGTATCTGTCTGGCTTACAAGGAGCTGGAGGCAGAGAATCAGGAGCCATACTAGATTCTGAAAAAACCAACAATGTCTACGACAGGAGGTATAGCCAAAGGCCTATGTTGAGGAAGAAGAAGAAAATCCCTATGTCTCTCTTTAAATTCAGAGAAATCCTGACTTTCCCAGTGGAAATGTTCCCGTAAGGTATGTAAAGTTTCCCCAAAAGAAAAATCCTCAGGTGGAGAAGCAGAAGGAACGGAATCCTCTGCATCAGAGTCCTCATAAGTAGGTATTGACAAATCATGTCCATTAGAAGAGTCAGAAGAAAGAGAATCCTGTTCAGAAGATTCATAATCAATGTCTTGCCTAGGCCTCCTAGAAGGGGGGGGGTGGTGGCTACCCCTGATCAGCCATTTTGATAATTTGTTTTTTAGGCATAGGGGCCTGCACATGTGGCCCAGGAGTCGGTTTTTTAGACATAGATTTAGATTTTGGCCTTAGTTTTGAAGATGGCGTCGGTCTAATATACAAATCTGTAGGCCTGAAAACACCTTCAGAAGCCGGTGCCTGCACAGAGGCTCCGGACCCATTTAAGGTAGAGACATCTGCGGGTTCCATAATTGAAGCATCTCGGTTCCATAATTGAAGCATCTCGCGGCATACCGGACTCAGAATGGATCTCAGTAGAGGCCTGCGAATCAGAAGTAGTGGGTATCAGGGGCTGCGAAAGCGCCTCACTGAGTACCGGCGAACTGGTGACTGGCTTAGGAGAAGCGTCGTCGTCAGTTTTGGACCTCAACAGCCTGTCTCTGTCTTTTTCTTTGCGTTTTTTAGGTATTCCGGTAGTCGGATTGCTAACCGACAACATTTCTGGATAATTAAAGCGTGCGCCGAAATATTAAGAAGCAAAAATATACCGACATTTAATAGTGCGTTGATTAAATTTAGCACAAAACCGATAGCAAGGTACGTTGTGGTCAGGGCCTAGGCAAGGAATACAGTACAAATGAAAATCCTTATGCGGTATTTGCTTCCCACAAGTAATGCAATTATTAACTTTTACTGACATCAGTAAAGAGCAAGAAAAAGTTTCCCCAATGGGGTTACTTAGCTTTTTAGTTGAAGACTTTGGTTCTGAAATTCAAAAATGAAAATTTCAGGAGTCGGCCGACCGGCACTTGCAAACTGCTTCGGCTTCGGGCACCGCACGGCAAGAAAGACTGATGTAATGGCGTCGGCTGCATGTTTTATACCCCTGACGACCTGACATCATGGAAGAAGGGACAGCAGCCGACGCAGGACCCAAGACATTCTTAGTCAGGCCGACTGAGGGCAATCTGCCAGCAGATTACCCAAATGTAATGACTGCAACAGTGAAACATGAAGAACATCTGCAATAAACCTTTAGTCAAAGTAATAAACTCCTTCTTACCAACAGAAAAACTCTCAAAGGAAGACAAATGTCTAACAGTGTTTCTTTTTCTAAGGACATTCCAAAAAGAGGACCAGTTCAGGTATGTACATCATTTTGGTAAAAGATCTCAACCTGGCTTCACAGGGATGGCACCCCATCTGACACTCGCATGACTGAAGAAAGTGACTCTCTCATGCCCATTGAGGGCACCACAAAAGCTGCAGATGACGTGGCTAACTGCCAGTCCATGGGGGCCAAACAGACTACAGCAAAGGACTTCATGCAAGACGTGAATGGTGAATGACCTGAGGAACCTGTAACGGTCACTGTAGAGTCACCCATCCGTGGCTAAGGCACCGACTGAGCCCATTGTGTTGGAAATGGCTTGTTACAGAATTTTTTATTTGGTCTGGAAGAAGGTAGAACAGTAGGATCACAAAACTGTTCTATGGTCCTGCCAAGAAATAAGCCTGATCCCCGGTTGCACTGGTGCTAAGAATCAGTGGAATAGCTAAGTTGTCAAAAGAAGTGTTCACAAGCAGTACTCACACACCCCCCAAACATGAAAGCCCCCATAATTGCACACTATCATTAGCTGAATTAGCCTACTTCATTTTCCCTTGACAACGAAGAGTGAAAGGATCAATGTTGTGACCAAGAGGGTGAGCTGATGGTCAGCAAAGTAGAGGGAGTGTAGGCCTTTTTTTCCCTACGTATCCTGGCCCTACTGCCCTCATCTGAAGGGAGGGCATTGGCGCTGAGGAGCAACTTAGAATGTTTGTCTGAGGAGAGAGATGAGACAGCGAAAGTAACACTTCAGATGGGTCTCCTACACAGGAATTGTAGTTCTTCTAGAACTTTGTAGGACCTGTCTTACGTTTTTAGAGCATGGGGCTGCGAATCAGAATCTGTAGACACAGATTGGAAAGGCATCCAAAAAGGCCTCCAGGATTGGAGGGAAAAGTGATGGGGCAGAAGTGTCCACTTCCAAGAGACTGTAGTGTCTTTTCAGACCTCTGAAATTTGTCTAAACTCCCAGTCAAAATGTTTCATCATGTTTACAAGTCTTTCCAAAAGAAGCCTCTTCTACAAGGGACTCAGGAGACAGAGAGTCATCTTCATCTAACGGGTCTTGACCAGGGGAGTGGATTTGAGAAGAATAAGCCAGATAATGGTCAGAGGCAGCTTTCTCTTCAGAGGAAGATGAAACAGAAATTTTCTGAAGGGTAGGAAGGGGTGGGGGAGCAGACAATGAAGGTGGTTTCAGGGCAATAATGGCCTTGAGCAAACAATTTAGAGAAGTCCATCCACTCCTCTAGATGAAGGGGGTAAAGGGACATGTTTTGCCTTTTGTCACTTTTTCTTAAGTGTGACATCCGTTTCAACGAAGCAGGGAGGTTCAGACCCCTAATGTACCTTAATTAACATTCCAGGAATCTCCTCCCTGACTAAAATCTGTGGGATGCCTTCTGGTCCCTCTGAAATGATGAGTTGTGGTTCCCCTTCTAAGTAAAAGCAGTCTTTTCGGTCGAATGACCCTCCGATGCAATACCAGCCTCCAGAAGGGTCACCGTATGGGCCAACAGAGGTTGAATCAGACGTACCACGGGTTCTGTAGCCTCAAGGGGTGTGCCAGAATCAGACTGGCAGAGAAAGAGCATCAGGCCTAGGCTTGTTGATTTTTCCTTGTGGGATGGAGGTATGTCCAGGGATGTGTACTCTGCCATCTTGCAGTGGGCCGAACTCTCAAGATGATGGGTCTCTAAGAAGGTGTTGAGCAAAGATAAGATCGCAAAGTCTTGGGCACAAAGGATTGGCAAACGGAACAAGCTTTGCAGTTGTGTCATGCACCAAAACAGAATAAACACAGGGTATGGAGGTCCTTTGTAGGGAATTTACCTACTGCACCCATACTTAGCCCTCCTAGCTAACATCTAACACAGATACAGCAGAACAATTTATATGAGTAAAGGAATGTTCCCCAACACAGCACTTATTTTGTCTTTAGTAGCTACGGTACAAATGACCTTGTGAAGATTAGTCAGATGGTTGCAAGACCTGTGCTCTGGCTGGCAGCAAAATGGTCCGAGGATCTACTCTCATAAATCTGGCTCCAATTGCAAGCTCAGGTCATACATCGGACATACGATCCAGGGAAGGTTAAGCTTTGGTACACCAGTCAGACATCATTAGGTAAAAACCCCTTTGTTTGGAATATTTTAAGTCATCTCAGCCAAGGCATCATATTTTACTGTGTGGTGACAATCTTTTTTTTTTTTGTAATTATCTGTAGGAATCAAGTGCCTATCTGAACATACCAATATATTTTATGTATTAAGTGTGAACTAAATTATTATGCTACCGGACATAATGAAAACTTGTTTGTATTTTTCTATGTGCATCAACAAGTTTAACTTACTCTGTATTTTTAACTCGAGTCTTTGAACTGGACTGTGGATGAACACAGCCCAGTGGATCCCAAACAAATTCCAAATACTTATTCTACAAATAATTATAATTTTCAATCAACTTTTTTATTTTCTTTAAAGACATATTACCAACAAGATTTACATAAAATCCCTTCCTGGAAAATGATGCACTCAAGAGTCATTCTGTTTTCCAGGTA
Source organism: Protopterus annectens (assembly GCF_019279795.1). Lineage (NCBI taxonomy): Eukaryota > Metazoa > Chordata > Ceratodontiformes > Protopteridae > Protopterus > Protopterus annectens. Next base: position 834,844,464 of record NC_056751.1, read on the forward strand.
ACTCATGGAAATACTCAAGTAGGCAATCATTAACTTTGCACAATGGAATCAATGTACAAATTACCCTAATGAAAAACTGTACGCTTCAAACATGGTGTGCAAATTCATTAAGAACATACTGGTTGCTCTGAGGAAAATCCAGAAGATGCTGCATGGTAACAAATGGATGGTACAAGGAGTCATCTGGAGTGATTCGTTTATCTGCATCAATTAACAACATCATTTTCAGCAATCGTACAAACTCTCTTCGATCTGCTTTCTCAGCCAGCAAGTCACTTCCTTCCATATCCATCACCATATTTACCTGCAACAACAAAACAGTTTACTCAGCCTGCATAAAAACAGTGAAGCTACAACAAAAACATGGCAGTCTTCAAAAGCTGTTTCTAGGTAGCACATTAGCAAGCAAGTAAACTACTACCACTATACATACCAGTCAGTAACAGAAAGTACAGTTGTGTACACTTACCATAAATGTAGATGTTCGAGTGTATTCACTGTTGCAGTCATTACATTTGGGTTAGCCTGCTGGCAGGTTGCCCTCAGTCGGCCTGAATTCCAAAGTCTTGGGTCCTGCGTCGTTTGCTGTCGCCCCTTCTCTGACGTCAGGGGTATAAAAGATGCAGCCGACACCATTTTCTTCAGTTTTTCTTGCCCCAGATGTCAGGTGCCCCCAAAAGGGTATGCTAAATATATGTAAGTAACACATACATGCATCAAAATAAACTTTACCTTCATCTATAAGCAAATGCACCACATAGGTTGTATAGATCAGAGAAGGAAAGATAAGTCCAGCAAAAATAAGGGGGATGGTGGGTGGGTAACCTGGAATGCAACAGTGAATACACTCGAACATCTACATTTATGGAAAGTGTACACAACTGTACTATGTTCTTCGTGTTTCACTGTTGCAGTCATTACATTTGGGTAGATTCCTAAAACAATGGTTGGGAGGATGGAACTAAATAGCATTAGGGGCGGCTATGAGGCTCTGCAGAACTGCAGTGGCAAAGCCTGCCCTGGACTTAGAGTAAAGTGGCAGATTGTAATGTTTTGTAAAGGTGTGAACTGAACACCAAGTAGCAGCCTCTGGAATTATCTTTGATTGGTACTCCGCTGAGAAAGGCTGCTGAAGTAGCTGCAGCTCTGGTGGAATGAGACCCAATGCCCCTGGGCACACGTTTACCATGTTGTAAGTAGCAGAAATGGATGCAGTGGCTTATCCACTTTGAAATTGTCTGCTTTGAGATAGCCTTTCCTTCTGATCCTGCAGCATATGACACTAATAATTGCTCAGTTTTTCTTAGAGCTTTTGTCCTGCTCAAGTAGAATCTTAGCTGTCTGTGTACGTCCAAGGAATGCAGAATTCTCTCCCCTTTGTTCTGCGGATTTGGATAAAAAGTTGGCAGATGAATTGTTTGGTTAAGAGCCACACTGGAAACCACCTTAGGCATAAAAGTAGGATTTGCCCTCCGAGACACCCTGTCTGGGTAAAATATGATAAAAGGCTCTACAGCCATGAGGGCCTGTGGCTCAAACTCTTCTTGCTGAAGGGTGGCCTAATGGTTAACGTGTTTGCCTTACAAACACAAGGTGCAGGGTTTGAGTCTCACAAGGGATAACTGGCTAGGCTTAAAATGACTCGCAAGGGCAGTTAGCTTAGTACTAATCTATGAAACTATGAACCTATAAACCTATAATTGCTAGTAGTAGAGCTGTCTTCCATTATAAGAACTTTTTATCAAAGGTAGCGGGCTGGTTCAAATGGAGGCAGGGTGAGCTTTTCCAACACATAATTGAGGTCCCATGCAGGTAATGGTGATCTTCTAGAAGACCTTAGGGTTTTGGCTCCTCTAAGATACTGCTTTAGTAAAGGATGAGAAAAGATTGCTGGCTCTGTATTGTAATGAGCCGAAATGGCAGAGGCATGGATTTTGATTGATGAGAAAGATAGGCCTTTGTCAAGCATCTCAGTTAAGTATTGTAATATCTGACAAAAATGTGGTTCTGCTGTATCAGTTCCTTGTGCTCGATTCCAAGCACAGAATCTCTTCCATTTGGCATCCATCACAGCTTTACTGAGAGGTGTCGTTCGTATGATTACATGATTAGCCATGCTGCCAGGTTCAGAGTCTGTAGTTGATTGTGCAGAATCTGATTGTTTTGCTGGGAAAGTAGTCGTGGTCTTTGAGGCAAGGTCCAAGCTGGGTACTGAGACAAGTTCCTTAGGACTGGGTACAAGTATTGGCGGGGCCAGTCCAGGGCAATTAATATCATCGTTGGCTTCTCTTGCCTGACTTTTAGGAGGACCTGGGGTAGAAGAGGCAGAGGAGGGAAGGCATAAACTGACAGGTTTTTCCAACTGAAGGATAGGGCGTCCACTTTCCATGCTTGTCTGTTATAAGTCCTTGTGCAGAATCTTTTCAACTGATAATTTTGAGGAGAAGCGAATAGATCTATGTCTGGGCACCCCCATTTCTCTGTTAACATGCTAAATACTTGTGGATTTAGTTTCCACTCGTGAGGATCCATAAGGTTTCCGCTTAAATCGTCTGCCAGTGTGTTCTGTTCTCCTGGCAGGAATTGAGCTTGAAGATTTATTTGGTAGGTTAAAGCTGTGTCCCACAGTGCCATGGCTAATCTGCAAAGGGGGTATGAGTGTGTGCCCCCTTGCTTGTTTATATACCACATGACTGTAGCGTTGTCCGTCTTTATCACTAGTTGTCCTGGATGAAGTAAGTCCTTGAAGGCTGTTAGGGCATTTTGAACAGCTAGCATCTCTTTCTGGTTGATACGTTGATGCATTTGATGTGGTGCCCATATGCCCTGAATGAATCTTCCTGCCATGTGGGCCCCCCAGGCATAATCTGATGCGTCTGTTGTTAAGGTCTGGCTGACATGGGGTAGAGTGAAGGGCCGTCCCATGTTTTGGTGACAGGCCTTTGCCCACCATAGAAACTCCTTTTGCAGGCAGGGGATGAGAGGAATCAATGTTTCCAGACTGTGCGAATGTTGACTCCATAAACTTTTTTAGGTACCACTGAAGTTTCCTAATATGCAGTCTTGCATATGAAATTAGTAGGATGCAGGATGCCATGAAGCCCAGAGCCTGCAGAATATGTCTTGCAGAAGACTGGGTTTTTGTTGCCATCAGTTTGAAGTAAGTAGTCAGCTGCCTTTGTCTGGCGTGAGGTAAGCCATCTGGGCAGTTGTATGCAAGCTTGCACCCAGGAATGTTATCTTTTGAGAGGGTACCAGTTGTGATTTCTTTCCGTTTATTGTGTACTGTAGGCATGCTAGAAGCCTTTTCACAAACGCCAGGTGTTGTAGAAGAGTGTCTTTGTTCTCTGCTTACATGAGACAGTTGTCCAAGTAAGGATATAGTTGAATACTTCTTTGTCTGCAAAATGCAATTACTGGTGCCAGGCACTTTGTAAAGACCCTGGGCACAGCAGATAAGCCAAAGGGCAGTGCAGAGAATTGGTAATGCATTAAGCCAGCCTTGAGTCTGAGGTATCTTCTGCACGACTGTCTTATTGGGACATGCAGGTATGCCTCATTTAAGTCTAAAGTCACCAGCCAGCTTGGGCAGAAGCTGCTGCAAGGTGAGCATTTTGAATTTTGGAATGTCCAGGTATGTGTTCAAAATCGATAAATCCAGTATTGGCTGCCAGGCCTTGTCCTTTCTGGGTACCAAGAACAGTCTTGAGTAAAAACCTTGTCCTTTTTCCTGTTCTAGTACTTTCTATATGGCCCCCATATCCATGAGGGACGTAACTTGTTTCTGTGCCTGTGCCCATTGTTTTTTTGGCAGGTCTGGCCAACCATTTGTCATTGGCAGAGTGTGGAAATGAAATCTGTATCCCTGTGTTCAGAACCCACTTGTCCTGGGTTAATTGCCAATTTTGAGCAAAAGGTGCTAATTTTCCCCCTACGGGTGCTGCCAACAGATAAGTGCTTGGTGTAGGCAGAGGGAATTCAATGGGATAGATTTTCTGTAGGTTTGCGCTTTATCTCCCCCAGATTTGGAAGTGGATGCGCCCCATTGCTTTGACCTGTATGAGTCTTGACCCTGGTACCTGGAACCCTTAGGGCGTCTGGATTTGCCCCTTTGAGCTCTGTCTGACACAGGAAAGGACCAATTTTTTGTAGGCCAGTGTCTACTGAAACTAGGTGGTTGCACTTGTAAGAAATCTTTAACAGTTTGCATAGACTTAGCTTTGTCTTCCATTTTCTTTAAAACCTCTTCTGCCTTAATACCAAACAGAGAATCATGCTGTAAAGGTGCATCTAGCAATTTAGCTTTAACATGATCAGACAAATTTAGTTCCTTTAACCAGGCATGCCTCCTAATCACAGATCTAGTAACTGCGGCCCTGCAGGAGGCCTCTAAAGAATCAAACCCACATTGCAAAGTATGCTTTCCAACTTGTTCAGCTGCATGCAATAATTCCTGCAATTCCTTATTTTCTGCACATTCTAAAATCAACATCATTTTCTGTTTCGGCAATCCCATAACATGTTGTTGGTACTTAAGCATATGAAATTGACAGTTTAAGGCCCTAATTGCCAAGGTTGCAGATGTATAAACCTTTTTGCCCCATCTGTCCAGCGCCCTGGAATCTCTGTCTGAGGGGGTAGGGTTTTTTTTTTTTGCTGTTGAGGCCTTAACTCCCTTTGGACCCTGTGAAATAGTTTCAGGATCAGCAGCAGGGTTTCTAAATAAAAATTTATGAGAGTCAGGGACCCTGTAATAACCGTCAGGCTTACTGGGAGCCGGAGGTAGAGAGTCAGGGGTCAGGCTTGACTCCGAAAAAACATCATCCACAATGTCTAACAGGGGGAATGGCTAAAGGCTTGTGCTGAGGGAGAAGGAGGAAATCCCTGAGCCTCTTTTTTGATTCTGAGAAGTCTTGACTCTCCCAGAGAAAATGCTCCCTCAAAGTATGCAAGGTTTCTCCAAATAAATAATCCTCAGGAGGAGATGCAGATGGAATAGACTCCTCAGCATCAAATCCTCATAGGGAGGTAAAGGTAATTCCTGATCAGAAGAGGAATCAGAAGAAATAGAAACCTGATCTGAAGATTCATAGTCAGTGTCTTGCCTAGGCCTCTTATCTGGAGGGGGATGGGTACCCCTGATCAAGGTAATAAGGTCTTCAGCCATTTTGATCATCTGTTTTGTAGGCATAGAGGCCTGTGCATGTGGCTCAGGCATAATTTTTTTTAGTTTCAGAAGGTGTCTTTGCCTTTGGTTTTGCAGCTTTCGTCGGTTTGATATAAAAATGTTGAGGTCAGAATACACCCTCAGAAGCCAGTGCCTGCTCAGCGGCTCCGGACCCATCCGAGGGAGATACATCCGTCGGTCCAATACCTTGAGTATCTTGCGGCATGCCGGACTCCACATGGGTGTCAGTAGAGGCCTGCGACTCAAAGGTAGCGGGTATCAGGGGCTGCAAAAGCGCATCACTGAGTACCGGTGAACCGACGACTGGCTTAGGAGAAGCTTCGTCGGTTTTGGATCTCGACTGCCTTTCTCTGTCCTTTTCTTTGCGGTTTTTATGTACTTCGGTAGTCGGATTGCTATCTGACATCTCTGGGTAGTTAAATCTGTTTCCAAAATACTTAGATGCAAAAATATACCGAAGCTTAATAGTGCGTTGCTTAAATCTAGCACAAAACTGACAGCCAGGCACGTTATGATCAGGGCCTAGGCAAGGAATAAAGTATAAATGGAAATCCTTATGAGGTATTTGCTTCCCAGAAGTAATGCAATTATTAACTTTTTCTGACATCGGTAAAAAGCAAGAAAAAAAAGTTTCCCCAATGGGGTACTTAGCTTTATTGAAGACTTCGGATCTGAAACTCAAATGCGAATATTTCAGTAGTCGGCCGACCGGCACTTGCAAAATGCTTCTGCTTCGGGCACCGAGCGGCAAGAAAGACTAAAGAAAATGGCGTCGGCTGCATGTTTTATACCCCTGACGACTTGACATCATGGAAGAGGAGACAGCAACCGGCGCAGGACCCAAGACTTTGGAATTCAGGCTGACTGAGGGCAACGCCAGTAGATTACCCAAATGTAATAACTGCACCAGTGAAACACGAAGAACATCTGTGGTGTTGTCTGTTTTTATTAGCGGTTGTCCTGGAAAGATTGGGGATCTGAAAGCTGTCAGGGCTTTCTGTAGAGCTAGCATCTCTTTTTGGTTGCTGTGCAGATGAACTTGACTTGGGCTCCAGTGTCCCTGAATACATTTTCCATCCATGTGTGTTCCTTAGGTATAGTCTGATGCATCTGTGGTTAGGGTATGGGTGGCGAAGGGTTGAGTAAATGGCAGTCCCTTGTTGTGGTTGCATGCTTCTGCCCACCAAATGAACTTTGTCCTTAGACAGGGTATGACAGGAATGACTGTTTCCAGGTCCTGAGAATGTTGGAACCAAAGACTTTTTAATAACAATTGCAGTTTCCTTATATGCAAGTCTTGCATATGGAATCAGCAGTATACATGAGGCCATGAACCCTAGGGCTTGCAGTATTTTTCTTGCAGATAGCTGGGTTCTGGTGGCCATTTGTTTGGAGTAGTCTGTCAGATAGACTTGTTTTTCTGAGGTGAGGAATGCCATTTGGGAAGTTGCATCCAAGCTTGCTCCCAGGAATACAATCTTTTGACTGGGTACCAGTTTTGATTTCTTTTCGTTGATGGTGTACCCCAGGGAAGTGAGAAGTTTTTTAACAAATGTCAGGTGCTGCAGCAGCAATTCCTGACTATCCGCCTGAATCAGGCAGTCGTCCAAGTACGGGTAAATTTGGATATTTGTCTGCCTGCAGTATGCAATGGCTGGAGCCAGGCATTTTGTGAATACTCTGGGTGCAGTACATAAGCCAAAGGGAAGTGCAGAGAACTGATAATGCATACACCCAGTCCTGAAACGTAGATACTTCCTGCATGATTCCCTTATGGGGATATCCAGATAGGCTTCTTTTAAGTCTAGTGTGACTAACCAGGCATCCTTGGCTAGCATAGGAAGAAGCTGTTGCGGGGTAAGCATTTTGAATTTTGGTACCACCAGGAAGGTGCTGAGAAGGGAAAGATCCAGGATTGGGTGCCAACAGCCCTCTTTCCTGGTTACCAGGAAGAGTCTGGAGTAGAATCATTGAACCTTCTGTCCTACTGGAACCGGCTGAATAGCTCTGATATTGAGTTTGGAAAGTACTTGGTTTTGAGCCTCTGCCCACTGGTATGGAGGAAGGTCTGGAAACCCGCTTGGGGCTGGCAGTGAATTGAAATAAAATTTGTACCCCTGGGATACAATGTTGAGGACCCACCGGTTCTGAGTGAAGGACATCCAGTTTTTTTGCATGAAGGACAAGTTTTTCTCCTAGGGGCACAAGCAATTGGGCAGGGCTGGGGAGTGGAGTAAGGAAGTCATTGTGAACTTCTTCCATAAGGAGGTGGCTTACCACTCCCTGCTTTAGGGGTGGAAGCACTCCATTGCTTAGATCTCTACATACCCAGAGACTGTAGTCTGGGTGGTCTGTTTCCCCTGGGTCTGGTTTGAGAAGGCCTGGAGGGGGCTGGAAAGGGCCAGTGTTTGGAAGGGCAATGCCTACTGAATCTAGGGGGTTGCACTTGTAAGAATATTTTATCAATCTGCATAGACTTAGCTTTTTCTTCCATCTTTTTAAGAACTTCTGTTTTGGTGCCAAACAAACAGTCCTTATTCAAAGGAGCGTCTAGAAACTTTGATTTGACATGGTCTGACAAGGTCTGCTCCTTCAGCTAAGCATGTCTTCTCAGTACAGAGCCAGTGACAGCTGCCCGGCAAGATGCTTCTAGGGCGTCAAAGCCACACTGCAAGGTATGCTTGCTGACTTGGATTGCAGAGTGCATAAACTCCTGCAATTCTTTATTTTCTGCACAGTCTGAAAATGTTGCCACTTTTTGTTTAATAAGTTCCATAATAAATTGCTGATACTTCAGCATATGAAACTGACAACTCAATGCCCTAATAGCAAGAGTTGCAGAGGTATACAACTTCATACCCAATCTGTCCAAAGCTCTGAAATCCCTGTCCGAAGGGGTGGGATTCTTGGCTGTAGTAGCCTTGGTACCTTTAGACCCCTGGAAAATGATCTCCGGGTCAGCAGAAGGATTCTTGAAAAGAAATTTGCGAGCATCAGGTACTCTGTAGTACCCGTCTGGTTTCCTAGGGGTACGAGGTAAAGTGTCAGGAGTACGACTGGATTCCATAAAAACATCATCCACAAAATCCAGGACAGGGGTTTTGCTAAGGGCCTGTGTTGAGGCAACTCTAGAAATTCTCTGAGTCTCTTTTTGGACTGAGGATATTCTTGGCATTCCCAGTGGAAATGCTCTCATAAGGTATGCAAGGTTTCACCAAATGAAAAATCCTCTGGAGGGGAGGCAGAGGGAATGGATTCCTCTGCATCTGAATCCTCATAAGCAGATTAGCCATTCTAAGCATTTGTTTTTGTGGCATGGGAGCATGTGCATGCGCTTTGGTCGTCGGTTTTCTAGGCATAGTGCGTACTCTGGGCCTAAGAAACACGGTAGCTGTGGTTAAAAAAGAAGTCGTCGGTTTAAGCCGAACATCGGTTGAGCGAATAACTGCCTCAGAAGCCAGTGTCTGCTCAGTGGCTCCGGACCCATCCAAGGTAGAGACATCCACAGGTTCCATAGTCAAAAGAAGAGTCTTGCGGCATTCTGGACTCCAAATGGGTCTCAGTAGAGGCCTGCAAATCCACTGAAGCAGGCATCACATGCTGCGAAAGTGCCTCACTGAGTACCGGTGGATGGGTGACTAGCTTAACAGAAGCGTTGTCGGCAGTTTTGGACCTATGCGGTCTGTCTGTCTTTATCTTTACTTTTTTTGGAATATCGGTAGTCGGATGGCTTACCGTAGCCATTTCAGAATACGGAAATCAAGAGCAAAAGAATTTAGCAACAGACAGCCCGACAACGAATGGTTTGGGCGTTAAATAAGGCACAAAACCGACAGTGAGGGACGTCATGATCTGGACCTAAACAGGTGACGCAGTAAGAATGAAAATCTCTGAGAGGTATTTGCTTTCCACAGGCAAAACAATTGCTAACGTTTGCTGACTGGTTAGAGCAAGGAAAAAGGATCCCCAACGGGGTACTTGGCTTTAGAAGACTTCAGGATTATTAAATTTGTAAATGAAAATTCAGGCAGCGGCCGACCGGCCACTTGTGAACTGCTTCTGCTTCGGGCTCCTTGGCAAGAAAGACTGATGTAATGGCATCAGCTGCCTGTTTTTATACCCCCGACGACCTGGCATCAGTCCTGGAGCGACAGCATCCGACGCAGAAATACCAAGTCTCTGGTATTCGGGCCCACTGAGGGCTACCTGCAGGCAGATAAACCCAAGTGTGATGACTGCAACAGTGAAACACGAAGAACATCAACAGTTAAATCTCACTAAGTGGTTGGTGCTTCAACACTCTCCACCTTTGACAAATGTGTATGAGGCACCAAACTCTCTCACTTGCTGAGCATAAAAACATTACACAGACACCAGCTACTAAGCAAAGAGTCAGAAAGGTTTTCTTTTCACAAAAACTGCACTCACAAGTTCACAGTATCTTAAAGCAGCAACACTAATTCTACTCAAGTTTCATGCAGCTTAAATAAAGAAAAAACGATTACAAATTCACAATCCCAAAATATTTCAGTCTTACACAATGTAGCAAATATAAATGGATTTATACATGCACACAGCTCTCAAGATGTCAGGTCAAGACTTTACGTCCATTAGGGAGTGACACACAAACCATGCAAGCAGTTCACACACAGGAAAATACAGCTGTACGGGATAGAAAGTACAGTTTTGTACCTACCATAAATGTAGATGTTTGAGTGCTAATACAACTGCAGTCATTACAGATGGGTTCTCCTGCCGTCAGGCGGGTCCTCGGTTGGCCGAATTCCAAAGTCTAGGTCCGGCGTCAGTTGTCATCGCTTCTTCCCTGACGTCAGTACGACAGGGGTATAAAAGAACCAGCCGATGCCATTTTCTTCAGTTTTTCTTGCCCCAGATGTCAGGTGCCCTCAGAAGGAAGGCAATACATAAATATGAGAAGTAAGGAAACCATATAAACAAATACTTTAGATGCAAGCAAATACATCATAAAAGAACACCCCAATAAGGCAGCAAGAGGAAGTGATAGCCAAAAAGGCCTGTTCCCAGAGGGGAAGGTGGGAGGGAAACCTTGACTGCAGTTGTATTAGCACTCGAACATCTACATTTATGGTAGGTACAAAACTGCACTATGTTCATCGTGCATACAACTGCAGTCATTACAGATGGGTAGAATCCCAAAGCTACGAAGGGGTGGTAGGCACTAGATGGAACTATGAGGAACTTGGAGGAGCCAGAATGTCCTGCAAGACTGCAGTGGCAAAGCCTGCCCTAGATTTAGAGTATAAAGGTAGGTTATAGTGTTTGGAGAAGGTGTGCACAGAACTCCAAGTGGTGCATTTTGCCAGTGTTATGAAATATAGTATTAGTTGCCCTTGCTTCTCTGGAGTGAGATAAGCCATCTGGGTGTTTGTGTCCAAATTGGCACCCAGGAAAATTATTTTCTGGGATGGTGTTAGCCTTGATTTCTTTTTGTTGACTGTGTATCCCAGAGCATTCAGTAACCTTATTACATATGCCATGTGTTTCAGAAGTATGTGCTTGCTGTCCGCTTGGATCAGGCAGTCGTCCAAATAAGGGTATATTTGTATCCCTTGAAGTCTGCAGTAGGCTATTACTGATGCCAGGCATTTCGTGAATACTCTGGGCGCAGTAGATAAGCCAAAGGGCAATGCAGAGAATTGATAATGGATCGAACCTGCAAGAAATCTGAGGTATCTTCTGCAATTTTGTCTGATTGGGACGTGCAGGTATGCCTCCTTGAGGTCCAATGTTATCAGCCAAGACTCCTTGCCCAGCATGGGAAGAAGCTACTGTAATGTGAGCATCTTGAATTTTGGCACTATCAAAAAAGTGTTTAGGATGGATAGGTCCAGGATGGGTCTCCAATCTTTTCCCTTCCTTGGTACTAGAAACAGTCTGGAGTAAAAACCTTGACCTTGTTCGTGAGTAGGTACCTTTTGAATAGCATTCATTCCCCTGAGCTGTGAAATTAGTTTTTGTGCCTCTGCCCTTTGATTGTGTGGCAGGTTCGGCATACCTCTCATTTTTGGAAGGGTGTGAAAATGGAATCTGTAGCCTCTGTTTATAATGTCCAGGATCCACTTGTCCTTTGTAACAATATGTCAATTTTCTGAAAATAACGCTAATTTTCCTCCCAAGGGAGCAGTCCTTTGAGCCTCGCTTGGCATGCAAAGAGGAAAGTCATTGTGTTTGCTTTCTGTATGTTTGCGAACTCTCTTCACCACCTCTTTGAGTAGGAGTTTGCCATTGTCTGCCTCTGTACGCTCCTTGAGCTTGGCCTCTGCCCCTGGGGCGCCTGTATCTGCCGCTTTGGGGTCTGTCTGTGGCTGGAAAGGACCAATTCTTGGAAGGCCAATTTCTACTGAAACGTGGTGGCTGTACCTGTAGGACATCCTTCACAGTCTGCATAGATTTAGCTTTTTCCTCCATTTTCCTTAATACCCCTTCAGCATTAGCCCCAAACAGAACATCCTTTTGTAGAGGGGCATCCAGTAATTTAGCTTTAACATGATCAGGCAAGGTTTGTTCCCTGAGCCAGGCATGTCTAACGATGACTGAACCTGTAACCGCAGCCCTACATGAGGCCTCTAGAGCATCAAAACCACATTGTAAAGTGTGCTTACCTACTTGCTCTGCACTATGTATCAAATCCTGCAACTCCTTCAAATCTGGTTGTTCAGGTAGAGACATTTTGCTTTTCATTTGAGATAACAAAAACTGTTGGTATTTTAAAATATGGAACTGACAATTTAAGGCCCTCATGGCTAAGGTAGCTGAAGTATATACCTTTTTACCCCACCTTTCTAAGGATCTGGAATCTCTGTCGGAAGGTAAAGGGTTTTTAGCAGTAGAGGCCTTGACTCCCTTGGGGCCCTGCAAGATGGTCTCTGGGTCAGCAGCATGACTTTTGTAAAGAAATTGGGGAGAGTCAGGGACCCGGTAATACCTGTCAGGCTTGACTGGGGCTGGGGGCAGAGAATCCGGGTCAAGGCAAGCTTCCGAGTAAACATCATCTAAAATGTCCAAGACAGGAGGTATAGCCAGAGGCCTGTGCTGAGGAAGTAAGAGGAATTCCCTAAGCCTTTTTCTGGAATCTGAATAATCCTGGCCTTCCCAATGGAAGTGTTCCCTTAAGGTATGCAAAGTTTCCCCAAATGAGTAATCCTCTGGGGGGGAAACAGAAGGAATAGACTCCTCAGCATCAGAATCCTCAAAGGGGGAGTAGGAATGTTCTTGATCATCAGAATGATCTGAAATAAGGGAGCCCTGATCAGAGGAGGGGGATTCTTCCTCCACTCTGGGCCTTTTGTCTGGGGGGGGTTGAGAGCCCCTGATAAGAGAAATTAAATCCTCAGCCATTTTGAGCATCTGCTTTTTAGGCATGGGGCCTTGAGATGTGCCCTGAGTAGCCTGCTTCTTAGCATGCATGGCTGCTTTAGATTTGGTGAAAGCCTTGATGGAAAAAGAAGAGGAAGGCCTGTAAACTCCCTGAGTAGAGGTAGACCTGTCTACATTCTGAGGCTCAACAGCAAGAGTGGCTTCGGTAACTGCAGTCGGAGTATGGACCGAGGGACCAGCGACCTCGGGTGCAGGAGACACCGCCAAAGAAGCGTCGGTAGGCTGGGGCTGCGAATGCGCCTCGCTGAGAACCGGGCCACGTGTAGTGGGCCTTGGCGTGGTGTCGGTTGAGGCCGCGGACCTCGAGTGTCGGTCCTTATCCTTGCGTTTTTTAGACAAAACGGTAGTCGGAGTATCCGACGACATCGTATAATTAAATGCTTTTCCAAAATAATGCTGGGTGAACTCACCGGCTTGATAGTGCTTATTGAATGAAGCACAAAAGCGACAGCCCAAGACGTCGTGGTCTGGGCCTAAACAAGGTATACAAAGAGAATGGAAATCCTTATGAGGTATTTGCTTCCCACAAGAAATGCAATTGTTAACTTTTACTGACATCGGTCTGAGGCAAGAAAAGTTTCCCCAACGGGGTACTTAGCTTCATAGAAGACTTCGGTTGCAAAATTTTTCGTAATTCAGGAGCTGGCCGACCGGCACTTGCGAACTGCTTCTGCTTCGGGCACCGCTGCAAGAAAGACTGAAGAAAATGGCGTCGGCTGGTTCTTTTATACCCCTGTCGCACTGACGTCAGGGAAGAAGCGACGACAACCGACGCCGGACCTAGACTTTGGAATTCGGCCGACCGAGGACCCGCCTGACGGCAGGAGAACCCATCTGTAATGACTGCAGTTGTATGCACGATGAACATCAGCCTACCAGTTTCCACAGTTTAAAGGCAACTTTCATGTGCCCAATTATCTGCTCAAGCAGAACTGAAGAAAACGAACAGTTTAGGCACAAAGCCCTTCAAAGTTTTTATGCCAACTGAAAGGGAGGCTAGTGACTTCCTTGAAAGAGGTCAATGCTAGGAAAATAAAAATAGAACTCCTCACCCAGGCAACAAAAACATACAAAAATATGGAGGGTTAAAACAGCCAGCAGCTACTGAAGCAGTGATCCTTCATATATCTACTGTTATGCAAGTTTACGTACACAACTGTACTATGTTCAACATCTCAATACTGCTGCAGTAGCCTTAGGTATATGGATAGAGTATACTCAAGCTTACTGACAGGAAAAAGAAAGGATGAGGGTCAAGGAGCTCCAGGAAAATGGTGCTAGAAAGGCTGCTCTAGAATGGGAGAAGGAAAGCACAATTGTGTACACTTAGCATAAATGCAGATGTTTGAGTGTATTCACTGTTGCAGTCATCACACTTGGGTTATCTGCCTGCAGGTAGCCCTCAGTCGGCCCGAATACCAGAGTCTTGGGATTTCTGCGTCAGACGCTGTCGCCTCTTCCATGATGTCAGGTTGACAGGGGTATAAAACATGCAGCCGACGCCATTACATCAGTTTTTCTTGCCTGAGATGTCAGGAGCCCCCAAAATAGTGTGGAACACCTCCAGCAAAAAGTAAATACCACTGCCATAAGATATGGCAAAAAAAGAGGATAGGTAGAAAGTATAGAAAAGTCAGGGGGCTGGAGAATGGGTAACCAGGACTGCAAAAGTGAATACACTCGAACATCTACATTTATGGTAAGTGCACACAACTGTACTATGTTCTTCGTGTTTCACTGTTGCAATCATCACACTTGGGTTGATTCCCAAAGATGAGGAAGGGTGGAGGCAGTCAAGAAGTATTAGGGCTGGCTAGCAGGCCTTGCAAGACTGCTGTAGCAAATCCAGCTCTGGATATAGAAAAGACAGGCAAGTGGCAATGCTTGGTGCAGATGTGTACAGAACTCCAGGTTGCAGCTTCCAGGATGTCCCTGGTAGGATCTCCCCTGAGAAATGCTGTAGAGGTTGAGGTAGTCCTAGTGGAATGGGTTCTGATCCCCTGTGGGGCAGGTTTTCCATGGTGTTTGTAGCAGAAATGGATGCAGTGTGTTATCCATTTGGAGATGGTTTGCTTTGAAATGGCCTTGCCCTCTGTCCCTGAAGCAATGCTGACTAGCAGCTGGTCAGATTTTCTGAAAGGTTTAGTCCTGTCAAGGTAGAACCTAAGCTGCCTGTGCACACCCAAAGAGTGGGGATCCTTTCCCCTTTATTCTGAGCATTACAGAAAAAGGTTGGTAAATGGATGGATTGGTTTAAAGCCATACTGGATACCACCTTGGGCATAAATGATGGGTTAGTCCTGAGGAAAACCCTGTCCGCGTGGAAGATAATGAAGGGTTCCACAGCCATAAGGGCCTGCAACTCAGACACTCTTTTTGCTGAAGTGATAGCTAGAAGTAAGGCTGTTTTCCAAGAGAGGAATTTTAACTCTGCTGTAGCAGCGGGCTCAAGGGGCGGGGGGGCGTGAGCTTCTCTAGTACAAAGTTAAGGTCCCAGGCTGGAGTGGGAGCTCTCCTCGGGGGTCTTAGATTGTTAGCTCCTCTCAGAAACTGTTTGACCAGCGGGTAAGATAAGAGGGGTGGCTCAGTATTGTAATGAGCTGAGATGGCAGAGGCATGAATCTTAATAGAAGAGAAGGATAGGCCTTTGTGGAGCAGTTCTGCTAGATAATCTAGGATTTGAGGTAAGGTGGGCATGGCTATGTCCTTTCCCTGTATCTTTTCCACTTTTCTGAATAGGATTTCCTAGTACTAGGCCTCCTGGCCTCAAGGATGACATCCAGCACCTGCTTGCTGAGGGTTGCTGGTGATGTATTCATGGAATGAGCTAGGCTGCTAGGTTTAGGGTTTGCAGCTGAGGGTGCAAAATCTGGCCCTCCTGCTAGGACAGCAGGGAAGGGGTCTGATGCAGGTGCCAGGGTGGCACTGCTGTCAGACTGCGTAAAAGTGGGAACCAGTGCTGGTGTGGCCAGCCTGGTGCAATCAGGATTGTCATTGGCCTGTCCTGTTCGATATTGAGTAGTACTTTCGAGAGGAGGGACAGAGGGGGTAAGGCATAGATTGAGAGGTTTTCCCATGTAAAGGATAGGGCATCCACTTTCCATGCTTGGCTGTGGGGAGTTCTGGTGCAAAACTTGCTCAATTGATAGTTCTGTGGGGAAGCAAAGAGGTCCACCTCTGGTGTCCCTGACCTGTGGATTAGAAGCTTGAATGAATTGGGTTCCAGTTTAAACTCATGTGGGTCCATTAGATTTCTGCCTAAGTCATCTGCCAGTGAATTTTGTTTGCCTGGCAGGAATTGAGCTTGCAGGTGCACTTGATTGCTCAAGGCTGTGTTCCACAGAGCCATGGCGAACCTGCAGAGTGGGTAGGAATGAGTTCCCCCCTGCTTGTTTATGTACAACATAACTGTGGTGTTGTCTGTCTTTATCAAGAGTTGTCCTGGAATGATAAGGTATTTGAAGGCTATCAGTGCATTCTGTACAGCTAACATTTCTTTTTGATTGATATGCAGGTGCATTTGTCTTGGGCTCCATTTGCCTTGAATGCATTTGCCTGCCATGTGAGCCCCCCATGCATAGTCTGATGCGTCTGCTGTCAGGGTTTGGGCGGCGGGGGTTGAGTGAAAGGGAGTCCCTTGTTGTGGGAGCAGGCCTCAGCCCACCAAAGGAACTCTGTACTTAGGCAAGGAATGATAGGAATCACTGTTTCCAGGTCCTGAGAATGTTGACAACAGAAACTTTTCAACTACCATTGAAGTTAACTCAAATGCAGTCTTGCATATGGAATTAGGAAAATGCATGAGGCCATGAACCCTAGGACTTGCAGTATTTTTCTTGCAGATAGCTGGGTTTGGGTGGCCAGTAGGTTGAAGTAGTTTGTCAAATAAACCTGTTTTTCTGGAGTGGGGAATGCCATCTGGGAAGTTGTGTTCAAGCTTACTCCCAGGAATACAATTTTCTGGCTGGGTACCAGATGTGATTTATTTTTGTTGATGGTATACCCCAGAGATGTTGGGAGTCTCTTTACAAATGTCAGGTGCTGAAGTAGCAATTCCTGACTGTCCACCTGAATCAGGCAATCGTGCAAGTAAGGGTAAATTCGAATTTTTCTCTGCCTGCAGTATGCACTGGCTGGAGCCAGGTATTTTGTTAATACCCTGGGCGCAGTAGATAAGCCAAAGGGAAGTGCAGAGAACTGATAGTGTATAGAGCCTGCTCTGAAGCGTAGGTATTTTCTGCAAGATTCCCTTATGGGAATGTGCAGATAAGCTTCTTTTAAGTTTCGGGTGACCAGTCAGGAGTCCTTGGCTAGCATAGGAAGCAGCTGTTGGTGAGTAAGCATTCTGAATTTTGGTACCACCAGGAAGGTGTTGAGAATGGACAGATCCAGGATAGGGCACCAAGAGTTTTCTTTTTTGGGCACCAGAAACAGTCTGGAGTAGAAACCCTGTCCCCTTTGCTCTGTTGGAACAGGTTGAATAGCCCTGATACTGAGAAGAGAAAGTACTTGCTTTTGGGCCTCTGCCCACTGGTTTAGGGGGAGGTCTGGCAATCCACTTGGGGTTGGCAGTGAGTGGAAGAAGAATCTGTATCCCTGGGATACAATGCTTAAGACCAATTTGTCCTGGGTAATGTACTCCCAGTTTTTTGCATGCAGGGTGAGTTTTCCTCCTAGGGGTGCAAGTACTTGGGCATGGCTGGGAAGGATGAAGGACAAGTCATTGTGAACTTTTTCCATAAGAGGGTGGCTTACCACTCCCTGTTTTTGAGGTGGGAGCACTCCATTGTTTAGATCTGTGCACACCCTGAGACTGTAGTCTTGGTGGTCTGCTGCCCTTGGGTTTGGGCTGAGAAGGTCTGGGAGGGACTGGAAAGGACCAGTTTTTTGAAAGCCAATGCCTACTGAATCTAGGTGGCTGTACCTGTAGGAAATCTTTAACAGCTTGCATAGATTTAGCTTTTTCCTCCATCTTTTTAAGAACTTCTTCTCCTTTAGTGCCAAACAAATGTTCTTGGTTTAATGGAGCATCTAGTAATTTTGCTTTGACATGGTCCGGCAAGATTTGTTCCTTCAGCCAAGCATGTCTTCTACGAACAGACCCAGGGACAGCAGCCCTGCAAGATGCTTCTAAGGCATCAAAACCACACTGCAAAGTATGTTTTCCAACTTGATTTTCAGAAAACAATTAACTCTTGTAAATTACACAATCAGGAATCAACATAATTTTTTGTTTAATTAGTTCCATAATATGCTGCTGGTACTTCAACATGTGAAAATGGCAATTTAGAGCCCTGATGGCAAGAGTTGCAGAGGTATACACCTTTCCTCCCCATCTGTCTAAACCCTAGAATCCCTGTCCGAAGGGGTAGGGTTTTTGGCTGTAGTAGCCTTAATCCCTTTAGGTCCCTGGGAAATGGTCTCTGGATCCGCAGTGGGATTTTTTAATAGAAATCTGTGAGAGTCAGGCACTCTGTAGTACCTGTCAGGCTTTCTAGGAGCTGGTGGCAACAGATCAGGGGTAAGACTGGTCTTCCATGAAGACAATATCTACAATTTCCAGAACAGGGGGAGACAGCTGGAGGCCTGTGCTGAGGCAAGTTTAAAAATTCCCCGAGTCTCTTTTTGGACTGTGGGTAGTCCTGGCACCCACAGCGGAAATGCTCTCTGAGGGTATGCAGGGTTTCACCGAAAGAAAATTCCTCGGGGGGGGGGGGCAGAGGGAATGGAATCTTCTGCATCTGAATTCTCATAGGTAGATAAGGGTATGTCCTAGTAATCTGAGGGGTCAGAGACATCGGACTCATGATCTGTAGAATCAGACGGAAAATCAATTCTTTGCCTTTTAGAGGGGGAAGGCTGGCTTCCCGTAATTAAAGTAATAAGGTCTTCAGCCGTTATAAGCATTTGTTTCTGTGGCCTAGGAGCTTGAGAATGCACTTTGGAAGTAGGTTTCCTAGGCGTAGTGCAAACTCTGGGCCTGAGAAATTCGGCAGTTTTATTCAGAAATTAAGTAGTCGGTTTAAAATGAGCATCGGAAGGTCTGAATACACCCTCAGAAGCCAGTGCCTGCAGAGCGGCTCCAGACACATCGAAGGTAGAGACATCCGCAGGTTCCACAGTTGAAGCATATCGCGGCATACCGGACTCCAAATGGGTCTCAGTAGAGGCCTGAGAATCTGTAGAAGTGGGATCAGGGGCAGCGAAAGCGCTTCACTGAGTACTGGCGGACTGGAAACTAGCTTAACAGAAGCGTCATCGGCAGTTTTGGACCTATGCGTTCTGTCTCTCTCTTTATCCTTACGTTTTTTTGGAAGGTCGGTAGTCGGATGGCATATCAAAGCTATTTCGGAATATGGAGAACGAGAGCGGAATAATTTAGCTACAAAGATAGCCCGACGATGAATAGCTCGGGTGTTAAACAGAGCACAAAACCGACAGCGAGGAACGTCGTGGTCTGGGCCAAAACAGGTGATGCAGTAAGAATGAAAATCTCTTTGATGGATTTTCAATGGGCAGTACAGATGCATGAGACCGGACAAGGGTGGGGGGATGGTGATTATGTACAGCACTGACTACACTGGTCAGATGACGGAAGTGTTAGGTGATGTTGGTACATACTGTAGAGTCTCTAGACATGAGGTCAACATAGCATACAAAAGAATTGATTTGTACCTTTTGGATAGTTTATATCAAGGTGTGATCACCGAGGAAGAGTACAACTATCTCTTGGTAAAATTTCCAAAAATGCCAACATTTTTTGGTATACCGAAGGTGCATAAGGGTACTGACCATCTTCAGTTTCGACCAATAGTTTCTGCAAAGGGTTCGAAGACTGAACCCTTGGCTTCATACGTTGACCTATATTGTAAGAAGGCTATATTAGATGCAGGTCATATATTGAAGGACTCGTGGCACTGTCTAGAGAGACTGAGTTCGGTTGATACAGTTGATATGAATAGTTTTGGGTTTTTGACAATAGATGTTATCAACCTGTTTTCAGTCATCCCCCACCAAGCTGGCCTCAAACTTTTTTACGACAGTCTTTTTTCCAGCTCTAGTTTTGATTTGAGTAAACTGGAGATTTGTTATGGATTAATGGGACTTGTCTTAGAGAACAATTTTTTAACATTTGAAGGTGAAATGTACAGGCAGCAAACTGGGGTAGCAATGGGGGCGTGACGCGCCCCAGTATTTGCAAACCTGGTCCTTTTAGCGTGGGAGAAAGAAAATATATTCAATTCCAGCTACACTGAAAACATTCTCCTTTACAACAGGTTTCTTGATGACCTACTTATCCTTTGGCGGGGGGATGAAGAAAGTGTCACGGAGTTCATGGCATATTTGAACATGAGCTCTGGCTTCCTAAAATTTACGTATAATTGGAGTCGTGAGTGTGCAAACTATTTGGATATTGAGATTTCAAAAAATGACTTGGGATTTAATAGTAATATTTACAGGAAACCTAGCTATGCAAACTCTATGTTGCACTTTGCAAGTTGTCACCCTTTACATCAAAGGAGAGGATTAGTGAAGGGTCAAATGGTTCGTTTATCAAAGTTAATTAGTGATGATATAGTGTATAAAAAAGAGATATACACACTTATTGGTTTATTCCTGGAAAGGGGTTATCCATTGAACTTGTTAACTAAAATCAAACGTGAGGTGTATAAAAAGAGGAACAGTAGATACGTCCCAATTTTGAAAGCAAAGGTCTCCCAGACTGGTAATAAGAACGTGAATGAGGTTGTGGAGGAGGATAATAAATTTGGGTGTAGTCCTAAATTTATTTTAAAATACAATGATATCTCCTTGGACATTTGTTCAAGTCTGAATAGTCTATGGGAACATTTTTTGAGTAGAGACACAAGGGATATATTGGGTGACACTCCTACTATTGTTTATAGTACGGGTTGCAATTTAAAAGACATTTTGGAAAGAAACTGGAGGGGTACTAGGCGTTCTTTTATGAACAAATGTGGTTGCTGTAAATGGTGTAGGTATATAGCTGTAGGGGCTTACCTCACCATTACTGGTTTTGGGCGAACCATTGCCTGCCCTGGTATGTGTAATTGTCAAACTAAGAATTGTGTCTATGTAGCCACTTGTATGTCATGCGACGCATTTTATGTCGGCATGACAACGAGAAGCTTGAAAGAAAGAATCCGAGAACACTGTGGTTCTATTAGAAGAGGGGACGAACATAACACACTTTTTCTACATTCCCAAGAATGTCATGAATTCAAAAAGTTTTTGTTTTTTTATAGTTGACAAGGTTCAATCTGATTACCAAGGTGACATTAAAAATTGTGTAGCGTTGCGTGAAATGGAGTGGCAGATCAGATTGAATGCCACTAGATCACCTGGGATCAATGAGAATATTTCCTTGAAACCTTTGTTGAAATTTAGGGCAAGTTTAATATGAATTGGTAACATTATAGTTATAATGTATTTTATTCATTTTCATTATTTATTATTATTCAGGATGAGGAAGGATAAATTATGTATTATATAATACATTGCTAGTACAATTATTTAATGAAATGAGTTATTAAATATATAGTTCATATTACATTACATATATTGAATTCTATTTTATTCAGATACATGAAATGTTATGTAAGGTATTTTTTATACATTATTTTATAATTTTGTTTTTTAATAATTTGTGAAGATAAATGTTATTGAAAGACTGTTTAGGGTGATGTGCCTCTATACTGCTTTAAATTGTATGTTTTATGGATGTAAATGATTGATTAATTGAATAATTGATTGATGTTAGAGAATTCATCAGTATTTATTTGAAACATGCTGGGTATGTTAATCAAGACTCTGATGAAGCCAGTGTACCTGGTGAAAGCGCTTAGTCGAGGTGCTTTTTTGCTGCTTTTGTGGTGGAATAAATCATCAATTTTATTTTATTCGCAACGTGTCTTGGTTCTTGCCTACATCAGCAACGAGTTTCTGGTTTGTGTCTCATTGCCGTTTACTTCTACACTGTGGTCGACATTCATCATTTATATTGGTGGATTCCTGTATTGGAGTCGTCTTTTTTTGTTTGTGACTCTTTGATGGATTTTCCACAGGCAAGACAATTATTAACTTTTTCTGACATAGGCTAGACCAAAAAAAAAGGATCCCCAACGGGTACTTAGCTTTAGAAGACTTCAAGTCTGAAACTCGAATAACGAAAATTTCAGGTAGCGACCGACCGGCACTTGCGAACTGCTTCTGCTTCGGGCTCTGCGCGGCAAGAAAAGCTGATGTAATGGCGTTGGCTGCATGTTTTATACCCCTGACAACCTGACGTCATGGACAAGGCGACAGCATCCGACGCAGAAATCCCAAGACTCTGGTATTCGGGCTGACTGAGGGCTATCTGCAGGCAGATAACCCAAGTGTGATGACTGCAACAGTGAAACACGAAGAAAGTACAGTTGTGTACACTTACCATAAATGTAGATGTTCGAGTGTATTTACTGTTGCAGTCATCACATTTGGGTTATCTGCTTGCAGTAGCCTTCAGTCGGCCTGATTATCAAAGTCTTGGGTCTTGCATCAGTTGCTGTCTCATCTTCCATGACGTCAGGTAGTCAGGGGTATAAAACATGCAGCCGATGCCATTACATCAGTATTTCTTGACCCAGATGACAGGTGCACCCCTAATGGGAAGCAATTAAATATATATATATATATATATATATATATATATACACACACACACAAGGTTATACCTCCAACAAAAAAGCAAATACACCAAAAAGCTTTTAAGCATAGTAAAAAGGAATAGAGGTATAGTCAAAAGAAGTCAGGGGGCTGGAGGGAGGGTAACCAGGACTTCAACACTGAATACACTCGAACATCTATATTTATGGTAAGTGTACATAACTGTACCACGTTCTTCGTGTTTCACTGTTGCAGTCATTACATTTGGGTAGATTCCCAAAGCTAAGGATGGGAGGAGGAATTTAGATAGCATTAGAACCAGCTATAAGGCCCTGCAAGACTGCAGTGGCAAAACCAGCTCTAGATTTAGAGAAAATTGGCAAATGGTAACGCTTGGTGAAAGTATGTATAGAACTCCAGGTAGCAGCTTCTAGGATGTCCCTGGTACGGACACCTCTGAGAAAGGCTGTAGAGGAAGATGCAACCCTGGTTGAATGTGGTCTTATCCCCTGTGGGATAGGTTTTCCATGGTGCTTATAGCAGTAATGAATGCAATGGCCTATCCATTTAGAAATGGTTTGCTTTGAAATGGCCTTCCCCTCTGCCCCTGCAGCAAATGCCAGCAGCAGCTGTTCAGATTTCCTGAAAGGTTTAGTCCTGTCCAAGTAAAATCTAAGTCGTCTGTGCACATCTAATGAGTGCAGTATCCGTTCCCCTTTGTTCTGTGGATTAGAAAAGAAGGTTGGCAAATGAATGGACTGATTAAGAGCCACACTGGATAATATCATGGGCATGAAGAAAGGATTGGTCCTGAGGGACATCCTGTCCGCATGAAATATGATGAAAGGCTCCACTGCCATAAAGGCCTGTAATTCAGACACCCTTCTTGCTGAAATGATGGCTAAAAGGAAGGCTGTTTTCCAAGAAGGGAATTTCAACTCTGCATTTGCAGCTGGCTCAAAAGGAGGTAGAGTAAGTTTTTCCAATACAAAGTTAAGGTCCCAGGCTGGAGTAGGGGCTCTCCTGGGTGGTCTTAAGTTTTTGGCCCTTCTGAGGAACTGCTTGAGCAGTGGATGAGAGAAGAGGGGTGGTTCTGTGTTGTACTGAGCTGAAATGGCTGAGGCAGGAATTTTGATGGAGGAAAAGGAAAGGCCCTTGTGAAGCATCTCGGTTAAGTACTAAAGAATCTGAGGAAAATTGGGCGCTGCTGTGCTCATCCCGAGTTTGGTTCAGGAACAGAATCTTTTCCATTTTTCAGCATAAGATTTTCTAGCACTAGGCCTCCTTGCCTCCAGAATGACATCCAACATTTGTTTACTGAGGGATGGTAACAGAGAGATCAGGTAATTAGCCAGGCTGCCAGGTTCAGGGTTTGAAGCTGAAGGTGCAGAATCAGGCCCTTCTGCTGGGACAGCAGGGTAGGGGTCTGAGGCAGGTGCCATTGTGCCAGCAGTGACACTGCGCACGAGGGGGTACCAGTGTTGGCGTGGCCAGTCTGGTGCAACCAGTATACCCCTTGGTTTGTCCTGTTTGATCTTTAGTAGTACCTTGGAAAGGAGAGGCAGAGGAGGAAAGGCATAAACTGGTAGATTTTCCAAGGTGAAGGACAGGGCATCCACTTTCCAAGCTTGTTTGTGGGGAGTCCTTGTGCAGAATTTGTCCAATTGGTAGTTCTGGGGGGAGGCAAAAAGGTCTGGGCTCCCCTATTTGTTTATCAATATGTTGAATGTTTTTGGTTCCAGTTTCCACTTGTGTGGGTCCATGAGATTTCTGCTTAGATCGTCTGCCAGTGTATTTAGCTTTCCTGGCAGGAATTGAGCCTGTAGGTGCACTTGGTAGCTAAAGGCTGTGTTCCACAGAGCAATGGCTAGTCTGCAGAGAAAGTATGAGTGGGTTCCCCCCTGCCTGTTTATGTACCACATAAAGTACAGTTGTGTACCTACCATAAATGTAGATGTTCGAGTGTATTCACTGTTGCAGTCATTACACTTGGGTTATCCTGCTGGCAGGCTACCCGCAGTCGGCCCGAGTTCCAAAGTCTAGGTCCGGCATCGGTTGCTGTCGCCTCTTCCCTGACGTCAGTGCACCAGGGGTATAAAAGATGCAACCAACGCCATTTTCTTCAGTTTTTCTTGCCCCAGATGTCAGGTGCCCACAAATAGGAAAGGCTGGAAAAAATTATGCCAAAAAACATGCATGTACTAAAATAAACATTTCCTTCATCTACTAGCAAATACACCACATAGGTTGTATAGAGCTGAGAAGTACAGAAAAGTCCCAGCAATGAAAAAGTGGGATGGTGGGTGGGTTACCTGGACTGCAACAGTGAATACACTCGAACATCTACATTTATGGTAGGTACACAACTGTACTATGTTCATCGTGTTTCACTGTTGCAGTCATTACACTTGGGTTGAATCCCAAAGCTGAGGTTGGGTGGCTGGGCCTAAACAGGATTAGGAGAGGCTACCAGGCCCTGCAGAACTGCAGTGGCAAAGCCTGCTCTGGAGTTAGAGTAGAGAGGTAAGTGGTAGTGCTTGGTGAAAGTGTGCACTGAACTGCAGGTTGCAGCTTCTAAAATGTCTTTGGTTGGTACTCCTCTGAGAAAGGCTGCTGAAGTGGCTGCTGCTCTGGTAGAATGTGGTCTAATGTCCTTAGACACTGATTTGCCATGTTGTGCATAGCAGAAGCGAATGCAGTGTCCTATCCATTTTGAAACTGTCTGCTTTGAGATAGGCTTTCCTTGTGATCCTGCAGCATAAGCTACAAACAGTTGCTCAGTTTTTCTGAAAGCTTTTGTTTTGTCCAAGTAGAATAGTAGCTGTCTGTGTATGTCCAAAGTGTGCAGAAGTCTCTCCCCTTTATTCTGGAGATTTGGGTAGAAAGTTAGCAAATGAATGGTTTGGTTAAGAGCCACACTGGAAACCAAATGTTGGGTTTGTCCTTAGAGAGACCCTGTCCTGGTGAAAAATGATGAAAGGTTCCACTGCCATTAATGCCTGCAACTCTGAGACTCTTTTTGCTGAAGTCATTGCTAGGAGCAGAGCAGTTTTCCATGATAAGAATTTTATATCAGCTGTGTTGGCTGGCTGAAAAGGAGGCACTGTGAGCTTTTATAAAACAAAATTGAGGTCCCAAGTAGGTATTGGTGCTCTCCTTGGGGGTCTTATGTTTCGTGCCCCTCTGAGGTACTGCCTTGGCAGTGGATATGAAAAAATAGGAGGTTCCGTATTGTAAGCTGAAATGGCAGAGGCATGGATCTTAATAGATGAAAAGGATAGGCCTTTGTCCATCATCTCAGTTAGGTATTGCAAAATCTGAGGTATGTTTGGAAAGTACAGTTTTGTACCTACCATAAATGTAGATGTTTGAGTGTATACACTGCTGCAGTCATTACACTTGGGTTATCCAGCCATCAGGCGGTTCCCA